>NC_143130.1:116377346-116677346 GCF_059928025.1 Delphinapterus leucas
TGTAGGAAAATCTACAGATATGACGGAATCTACTGTGAATCTACCTACCAGAAGTATGTTGAAATCTTTGTGAGTCTTCCTTCTGGCTCGTGCATCAGTGCTTGTGGTTGCCAGCTATTCAAAAATGTCCTTGTATTGAAACCTTATATTTCTCTAATTTAGTGGGGAAAAACAAAACAAAACAAAACAAACAAAAACAACCAAAAATTTTGCCTATGAAATCAAGACAGAAAAAAATGTTTATTCTTTTGAAATTGTGGTCTAAAAGGTTTTTTTTTAAATGACTATATTAAACCTCTTAGGTAAGCTTCGTTATATTGCAATAAACAAGTACTTATATGCAAGAACATCTCGGCAAAATACATTGCACAGGTGCTATGCATCTTAGGGATTTGAAAGGTGTGTTATGTATAAATTAGCTGTCACTTTTTTCCAGTCCTGTAATGGAATGATGAGTTGTAATTTGCATAATCCTTTAAGAAGTCAAATTATACTGTCATGTAGCAGACTTAACATGCTAGCTAAGATTTCAGAGCTTTGCAGCTAATTACTATGTACCTTACAGGACAGTTAAATTGAAGTTGAATCCTCTGCCTTTGCTGCCATTTGCTTGGTCCATTACTTAACAGAATCTGCACTGTTGGTAACCAGGTGTTGTTGCTATCACTGAAATAAACACTCTGCTCTGGGAAGGAAAGGCATTTTAATGTATCTTGGCTTGACTTGTATTGCTTTTGCTAAGAAGAAAGTTTTTGGTTTTTGTTTGTCTAACACAGTAATCTAAATTGGAGTCTTCCCCAAAATGAAAAAATTTATGCTTTCCAGAAAAGTTATGAAATATTGATGGAAGCAACATTTACTTTTAATTAATTAAATCCCCCTATAGAAAATGTAAAGTAAGGTAAACATAATTTCACTGAAGGCATTAGCCTTTCTGGATATACTTTTCAAATATACTTTGGTGTGTTTTTGACTTCAAACTCTTCTTTGGCAATAGAGTTTCATTATTGAAGAAAGTACCCTTTTTCCTTAAACCTCCTTTCTGAATACAAGCTGGTGAGTTCTACTTTTATTTACTTCTCCAATTGGATGTAGAGCGTTTTCTTTCATGGATTCCATTTTATAAAATATTAAGAAATCCTGGAGCCCCTGGAGGATGCTCTCTGAAATGGATGCAAAATGGATGGCACTGGGACTCTTTCCTGTATCTTTGCAACTTATTTATCTCTGGCTTTATTTCTTGATAATCTGTTGTCTAGATAGTGTTATTCTCTCCATCAGAATTAGTGTAATTGTAATGCAGATTTTTTTCTGATGAATATTTTTTGAAAATTCTTATTATCTGTGAGTCATAATTACTGAGGCTCTTGGTGGTCAGGTTTCTGTAATTTGTTAGTGATTTTGTGGCTTTGTTGTGATTCGTGGATACTTTGAGGAAGCCTTTTGCCCGTAGAAGAAGGGGGTCCTTTAAAGACCGTATTAAAGCAGCCGTTAATTGTTGACCATTCAGCCAACTGTTGTTCATTTGTAATTAAGCCAGTGTCACGTGTCTGACATTCCTATCTACTTAAAGGCTGAGGCTTGTCTGTTTAAACTCCCGAGAGAGTGAGGATGGGTGGATGGCTGGATGGCGTCTCCTCCGTCTCCAGGAATTCAGTCCACAGCAAGGCGTCTCTTCTAACCGTAGGTGTCATCTGAAGGGCTTGCTTTTTTAAGAATTGGTGTTATTTGTAGTCAAGGTAGACACAGTAGGCAGCACAGCTGTGACTGCCAGAGAAAGTCACTAGGGGGATATTCATAACAGGGAAATATTGGCAAATAAATGATGAAGAAGGGGAGGAAATCCCCAAGATGTTAAATTGGAGCATTGTCACTGAGATGATTAATGGTGCTGTGTATTTTAGTGAAGATGCTTATCTGGATTGTCTTGAAACTATAGTGTACATTTAATAGCACCTATAAAAAAGCATGTGGTGCAAACACATTGAAGAGAAAAAGCTGTGGATCCTGACTTTATTTTCCTGAGTGTTTTCTCCAGCTACACCTTTGGCTGCTGGTTATTGGAAAGCTGGTGTTAATATATATTATATATAGGAGTATGTATATTCTATATAATATATTTACTATTAACCGGCCTTTATATAGGTCCCCTCCCTAGAGGATTGAAAATGTTTTGTGAGAAAGATGGGTATCTTTTCAACACTTTTTAGGGGTGAATATTATCAATAAAAGGGAAATGCTGATCACTCAGATTTGCCTAGTCATCCTAGGCAGACGGCAGTGCTGGCCATAATGCTACGGTGGGTAAACGGCCAAAGTTCCATCATTGATGGCTTTAGTACAATTAAAAAAAAAAAATTTTCCATTAATTTCTGCTGAAGGAGTGGCTGTCTTAGAAGACCCTCTAGCTTTCTGTGTCAAGCCATGAACATCCTGATTCTGTGTAATGAATTATCACTTGCCTTGAGGGCTCTTTTATCAAAGATGGCAGGTTCATCTTTGGGCAGTTATTTAACCTTCTTGGGCCTCAATAATTACTACTAGACACAGGGCTAGACATAGACAAGAGACATATAATCCTATCTTCAATGAGCTTAGCGTCTAGTAGAGCACTGTTTTTTAATTTGGGGGGCCCTACTGGAATATTGGGGTATGAATCCAATTTGGTGGATCAAGATTAGATATTTAAAAATGAGCTGGAAGATACTAGAAAATTTTAGTGCCTTGCACTTAGGAAGAGAGTGTTTTATCTTGTGAGGCTTCCGGTTTTTATGTGTGTGTATGTGCACCGAAAACTGCACGTATGTGTGTACATGGGGTGTGGTTATCACTTAAAATGTGTTTGTCACTGTGTTTTATATCCAAAAAAAGATTGAAAGCCACTATAGTAGTTGGTAGGTAGACATGTAAACATAATGACGTATGGGTATTACATCAGTAAGTGTTCAGGGTACCGTGGGTTATAAAGAAATGGTCAGTCTGTGGAAAGGGTTGAGGACTGTCTGGTCTCTCATATCTAGGATGTGCTGGAGCCAACTTGGATAGGCTCATGAGAGCAGGCTGTATGCTCATCTTTCCAACTCTTTGACCCCTGACCTCATACTGGTGACTTGAAATTGGGCAAAGTATTTTCACTATGGAAATTGGAAAATGCTGCAAATTAGACGCTTTCTTACCCCCACGTAGTTGTTAAATATTTACCAGCATATATCACTTAAGAGGAGTGATATTCCTTCCAACTGTAATTCTATGGCTTTATAATTATTGTGAATTATTTTACGTTTTAAAGCATTTTATGTGTTGCATTTAGATGTTACTGGGAATTATTAAAATAATTAAATCATTTCAATGATATTGAAGTTTAAAGTGCATAGGAATATGAAACCTGTGATTAATTATTTCAAAATGTCCATAATTTATGGTTTACAGAATAATGGTAGTTACCCTAACTTCTTACATTAAATGACTATGACATGGACAGTTTAAAACTTCAAATTGTAATTGGTGATATTAAGTTTTTTTGGCAAAGGGTAGGAATACAGTGTTTTCAAGAATACTAACCACATTGTAAATACTTTATAAATTTCATTGTTTTATGTTAAGCTGTCATTTCGCTAAGTACTGAAACTTTTAGATCCCAGACCCCTCTCTCCATTTTTAGCTCTCCTTATAGTTTGCAATAGTATCTTTAGATTTTAGTTAACCCATCTATAAAGTAGTAGACTGGATTGGGAGATGACATGGTTATTTGTAATTAAAAATACAATTGTCTTATTTTTTTCTATTTTCAGTCATAAAAGTAAAAGTAGTTATGTACGAGTTGGAAAAAAGATATCCCCCTCCATAATAATTATGATAACTTTAAACTTTATTTTTAAAGAAAGACAAGAAGATATTTGAGTCACAGGAAAGGAAACTTTCCCAGACATGAGATGGAATTGTAGCAATAAATTCATTAAATTACCTGTGTTAATATGTGATTGTGGGGAAAGATAACTAGGTAGGAAAGAGTCAGCTGAGAAAGGCCTTTAGGGCCTTAAAGTTTGTCACAATTTAGCTATCTGGTTGGATACTACTGTAGAGGGATTCGAGGAAGATTGGGCATCCTTGAAATGACTGTTGTTGAGCACAGCTTTAAGACGAGTCTGGGGAGACTGGAAGTTAAGTTATGATATTTATCGAGCCTATGCTATGTGCCATGTCAATAGGCACTGCTGTACCTATTTTGAACAGAGGTTTAACTCAGCGTTCCTAGTCTCAAAGTGCAGCCAAGATTGAGAAGGTGCTTGTAATTGACTAGACAGGTATCACCTAAAGAGAAGGAGACATTGGCAAGTTTGTGAGGGTTGTCTTTGTTTCCTGTCTTCTCCATTCCAAGCCCATCTTCCTCCTCTGTGAAATTCACTCCACCTGGATACCTGGGTAGTGTTTCATGCCTGGGCCTTTCCCCAAAGAGGCGGGGCATACATTTTTGTCTGTCCCCCTCATTGAGGGTCAGGTGTTGTTAACTGATAATGTTACTCTTCCATTTGAATTTTAATAAGCAACTCCAAGTAAAGAATTCAAGCAAAAAAGGGTGGCTTCTCCAACAGAGTAATTTCAGACACCATGACAGGGATTGGAGGAATTAACCTGGGCCTGGAGGGACAAACCCAGAAGGAGGGTGTTCTCCTGTTCGGGACAGTATTGAGGCTGGCCTTTGCCACGAAGTAGGGGTTTGGAAATGGGAAGATTCAGACTCAGAAGAGGGAGGGAATTAACAGGGTCCAGGAGTAAGAGGAGGAGAATGAATGAAGAAAGAAGAAATTCACCAGTCTTCATTTGCTGTGTTGTGCCAGACAGAGTGCTAACCACTTGCACGTGTCCTCCCAATTAAGGAGAACAAGACAGGTGTCTTGTCAGGCAGGCTGCTGGGGGATAGATGGTCACTAGTGCTGAAGGGGAGGGAAAGGTCAAGGAGGCTCCAGTGGTAGCAGCAAGTTCTTTTACTGGTTGTTTAACCCGATTGATTGATTGCTGTTATACTGGATCCTCATCCCCCACCTCACACACATTAGAATAATTTACACCAGTTGTGTTTGGATCAGTAAATACCTAAGAATTGAGAAAAGAGAAATATACAGTGAACTTCATAAAGAACTCTAATAGAATCTGCATGTTAAACAGACGTTGAACTTTGTAGCAAGAACTGCTTCAAGCCTTTCAACGTCCAAATGAATTCTGATTTCCACATCATGCCTTTCAGACCTCAGCATGGTTTCTGGTGGTTTCTCCCAGTTAATTTTAGCATCACACCAATGATTTTGCCTGCAAATGACTTGAAGTAGCGTATCTTGGTAATGTGATGGCATAAAAGTGTATTATTTAGGACTAGCTTTAAAAGGAACTAATTTATTCATTTAACGAACGTATTTTGATTGCCACCCACGAGTCAGGTGCTATTTTACAAAAACTGACTTAGTCAAAGGTGACTAAGAGACTTCTGCCCTCCAGAAGCCTAGAAGACTGAGATGTAAACCAGTAATTGGGGTTCCATGTGAGAGGTGCCTCTGGTGAGATGAGTGCAAACTGTGGAAGTGGCGCCATGCAAGAGGTATTTTTAATAGTCAAGGTGGGCCGTGGAGTCTTCATGGTGGAGGAGATACCTGATTTCGGGGAGGGGTGCCTGAGGTAGTGATTTAGGCTAAAAGAAGAGTATTTCTTGTGTAGCAGATCACGAATGGCACATGTCAGGAGTGGAGGGCTGGGGGAAAGGCGAGAGTTAAGGTTGGAGAAGAAAGGGGAGCAAAGGCATCTGGTAGATTGCCCTCCTGTGGGGCCCTGGAGGGGTTTTCAGGAGGGGCGGAGTGTGGAACGGACTGCCTGTTAGAGAACAGCTCTGGAAGCAGCTTAGACCTGAGGCAGGAAACCTGCCGCGGAGTGGCCCATGGCCTCAGCGCCTCCTCTGTTTAGAAAGTTATTTAGTGTGCTTTGCATGGAAGAGTGTGCAGTCATCCTGTGTTTGTTAGTTTGAAGTTATTTTTGATTTATAAACATCTTGGAGGACTCTCCCAATATGAAATCCAGTTCAGGACCTATCCACAAATTCACTGCTTTTCTTGGCTTGAGGTGCTCCATATTTGCCTTTCTCCTCACAGACCACTTGTAATTCAAGATAAAGGAATGCCAGAGAGTAAAAATGCACGGGCACAGGAGGCATGATTTAAAGTGAAAGAATATTAATTGGCTTCACCGGAGTGTATATTTTCATTATGAGAGAAGTGACTGCCTAGATTTTTAAAAATAATTGGTTAGTGACACCTGCAGTATGTATGAGAACTCTAGAAACTTGAGAACAGAAAGTAAAGGTCAAGGTTACAGGAATAGAGCTACAATGAGCCTTTTGTAGGCATGCTGTTCAACTACAGTGTTCAAAATCGCGAATGGGTGGTTTCAAAGAGGGACGGAGACTAATGTGCTTGTGCCCAGATTTAAAAAATAATAGAGCAAACTTATCTATAAACCGTGGTTTTAATAAATTCTCTTCACCTTAAGAACAGCTTGTTCTGTGTGTTGTTTGTGAAGATGTCTTTAGTGAATTTTTGGTCTTAGTTTATGCATCAGAGTAGAAGAATTATGCTTTAGTCCAATTTAGATCCACAAGTCCACGCAATAATATTTAATCATTGCTAGAGAGAGCTAAACCTCCTGGAAATGGATCTGAGTTTGATCCTAGCCCCACAATTATCTATTAGATGTGGGACAGTGGCCAAGTTACTGAACTCTTTAAGCTTCTGTTTTCTCACCTCTGAAATGGAGGCAAAAATGATAATTATCTCATAGTTGTTTTGAGGGTCAATGTGGTGATAAAGATGATGATAATGGCTAACATTACTAATCTTTTACCAGATACTGATGTCTGGCAGTGGGCTAGTAGCTTAATATATACATTTTAAAAGTCTTTACAATAAACATAGGCACTAGGTATGTTTATTACCACCATTTTACAGATAACTTATAGAGTAGCTCACTCAAGGTTAAGAAGGTAGGATATGGTGGGATTTGGATCAGCATCACTAACCTATGACTCACTGGCCACATCTGTTGCCCCTTCCCACTGCCTGTTTTTGTAAATAAAGTTTTATTAGAACACTTCTACACCCATTCACTTATGCACTGTCTATGTATGCTTTTGTGCTACCATGACAGAGTTGAGCAGTGGTGACGGAGACCATATGGCCCACAAAGCCTCAAATGTTTCCTGTGTGGCCCTTTACAGAAAAAGTTTACTGACCCTTGCATTAGACCTCCAATCTGTCTGACTGCAGAGCGTAAGGTCTAAACCACCAAAACATTTACTATGCTGCTTGGCATATAGTAAAAACTCACTAAATGAGCAGTGCTTTATTACTCATCTAACTTGGGGTACAACTATTCACCTCATAGAGCTCTTGTTTACAAAATGGAAATAATCATTTAGCCTCCAGCAAGATAAGCCATCATGACTATGGAAATGTTGAATTTAACATTCCTAAAGGAACACATCCTGAGTTGTATGTTAAATTTGCCATGTATTACCATGTGTTATGTAATATAGATGCAAGAATTTCCACTTGCATAGCATTCGAAATACAGTATTGCGTTATAAGGAATAATTGTGAACTTCAGCGCGTATTTAGCATCACTGTTAATTTCATACACCAGAAAATTTCATATGCTTAGGAAGATTATATTTTCTTAAATTTCCAATGGAAAAGACATTAAAATGGAAATGCCACTTAAAAAGTTATGATCTGTGTTAAAAGTATGTATAAGCTTACAAAAGAAAAAATGCAACAGGATTTTTTATCCACTTAAATGAGAAGATACATAATCAGCATACCCCCCTTAACAGTCTTACCAACAACCAAGGGAAGAGATTGTTTTCAACTTTACTCAAATTTTATTTCCATGTATTTGTCTATTGATCCAGGGAATTCCCTGTCCTCTGCTCAGTAATGACCTTGGATTTGTGTTACTTTGGAGCTTATCGAGTACACTGTGGCAGGACATCAACTTGTGTTAAGGGGATACTCTTGGAATTACCTTTCATTAAGTCCAATGCCATGGCTCTGGGTTGGTGGCCTGGGGGGTGGGTTGCGATTGCTAGATTAGTTATATTGTTTTCTTTTGGAAAAGCTCTTTTTGAATAGAGATGCAACACATTTCATTCCAGAGCATTTAGAAAATGCATATAAACATAAAGAAAAAAACATAGCATTTGTAATCACACCACCCATAGACAGCTACCACTAACAATTTGGTGTCTATCCTTATGTATAATTGTGTTTATATGCATGTCATCTTTGATAGTTCTATATCCACATGTATAGGTTTTCCTTGTGAATCCATCCACAAGTTGCCTCAGCTGACAGATATCTGGGGCCAAGTGCTCTAATTTGTCCGCAAGCAACTTATTTAATGGAAGTTGGAAACTAGTCAACTTCCATATAGAAACTACTTTCTGCAGAGATTTGCTGTCTTACACAACGTATATTTTTTCCTGTTGCAGTTTGCGTTTCCTTTCTGAACTTTTACTACTTTCTTGTGTGGGGAATTTAAATTCTTTAGTTAGAAAAAACAAGAACTAGTGATAAAATTTTCAGCAGAAAAATCCTTCTCTATCCTCTCAGTATTTTAATCTAGAGAGTCCATCATTGAAAGGTAGAAAGGTAGAGGATGAAGCTAATGGTGAGAAGGGTATAGTGGGCTCGAGAAACGTACAGCTTTTTAAAAAAAATTTATTAATCAATTTATTTATTTTGGCTGCGTTGGGTCTTCGTTGCTGGCTTTCTCTAGTTGTGCTACTCTTCGTTGCAGTGCGTGGGCTTCTCATTGCGGTGGCTTCTCTTGTTGCGGAGCATGGGCTCTAGGCGCGTGGCCTTCAGTAGTTGCAGCGCATGGGCTGAGTAGTTGTGGTTCGCGGGCTCTAGAGTGCAGGCTCAGTAGTTGTGGCTCACGGGCTTAGTTGCTCCGCGGCATGTGGGATCTTCCCGGATCAGGGATCTAACCCGTGTCCCCTGCATTGACAGGCGGATTCTTAACCACTGCACCACCAGGGAAGTCCCATACAGCTTTTTTTAGATCAGAATATGTACATGTATGAGAGGTAACCGTTAAGTGATTAGATGGAGTTTTCTGGCTACTTTACAAACTCATTCTCTCACATGCCACATCTGCTACATCAATCCTTAGGTTGCTTAAAAAGAATGCTACTTACTGTGTTCAGCATTGAGATGTTTTCATCTAGTTCTCAAAGCAGAGAGAGGTCTGGTTTCTGGGAGGATTTTAGTTCAATAACCAGAGTGTAAGGAAAGTATACTTGAGTGATTTTCTGTTGGCCAACTTGAGACCTTTGTGATTCACATATTAGTGTGAGGATTCTTTGGAATTGAGCACTTGATATTTATGTGATTAAATAGACTATCATCGTATCTTATTTAAAACCTAATTTCCCTTCCCTTCCTTCAGCTCATTTATAAAGACTCCCTGCAATAAGTACTAAATGCAGTAGTATTTATATAGAAGATTTTATATATAGGGCCTCACTCTTTGCTTTTTCTCATTAGGTGCCAATGACGAGAGGCCTGTTTCTCTCTCTAGCAATTCTTATCACTTGCATTTCAACCAACATAAGCCTCCATAACAGCCTCATTTCCTTGACTGTTGCCTGTCAGGGGTGCTCAGAGTGAATCACAGCCAATTGCATGCCTTGGACTTTAAACCAGAAGAGGCGCATGGTCTTTTTGATGATTCTTCTCTTTGCTTCCACTCTCCAACCACACTAACAAAATTGGTTTAGGAGTGAAATTGAGTTGGCATGGCTCTGTTGGGCACAGTTTCCCATTCCATGTGCTTTAGACACCAGCTGGATCTCCTGATGAAGATTTAACATTTGCAGTGCAGGATTCCCTTGCCATCAGAAAGCAGAGCATTCCTAGGAAAGCCTTTGTAAGCCAAAATGATGTAAAGCGAAGAAGCAATTACCTTAGGACTCGTTTTGCTAACAGATGCACAAAATAAATGGAGATGAAGACACATGCTCACAAACACAGTTCAAAGCTATGAGGGTTTGATGCTGAGATGCAGAGCATAGTTCCTGGGGAAGGAACTTGGTGGTGCCTCTCACTGCTCAGGGTGAGCTCACTGCCTCTGTAACTTCTCACTGCAAAACAAACACTGAAGGCTATTTTCGCTTTTGCCCTTTCCGCAAATGTGAAAGTCCTCTTCCGATTTCTTTCAGTTATTGAAAACAGGTACTAATGTAGTCTTTCATAAAAGCAAAGTGGTGTAAAGCAAATTTTAGAAAAGCGGGGGATACCTGTAATAACAGCGTGGTCTTTGCTCACTTCCAGGGAAGCAGCGTGCTTTTCCAGGGACTGCTTAACTGCTTGATGGCTTGCAAGGGGAAAATAAGCAGCAGCTCCAGTTCTCATCCCCTGGAGAAATTCACCAGGTGTCCTAAGTCTTGAATTAATATCAGTGAAAGCAGTGGTGGTCATGTCACCATGTTTTTAAAAGGAGAGATTTGGAGACACATCCAGTGGGGATGAAAGTGGAGGGTAGGGGAAATTCTTGAGTTCTTGTAAAATTGATGATCTATAAATTCATCTGATAGCAAGATTGTTTACCCTCTTTTCTGAATGCTGCTTGCCCGAAGCTAGTAACAATTTATATGAGGCTGGTAGGAATGAAGAATGCTGTTTTGTCTTTTTTTTTTTTTAATTTATCGCACTTGTGAAATGCCTTGGGGAAGGGGAGACTAAACTAAAATTATGGGCAGGCAGATTTTAAGTAGCATATTAAAAAAAATAAATTTATTATTTTTGGCTGCGTTGGGTCTTTGTTGCTGCGCGCAGGCTTTCTCTAGTTGTGGTGAGCGGGGTCTACTCTTCGTTGCGGTGCATGGGCTTCTCATTGCAGTGGTTTCTCTTGTTGCGGAGCACAGGCTCTAGGCGTGTGGGCTTCAGTAGTTGTGGACACAGGCTCAGTAGTTGTGGCTTGCGGGCTCTAGAGCACAGGCTCAGTAGTTGAGGCACACGGAACTTAGTTGTTGCATGGCATGTGGGGTCTTCCTGGCAGGGATCGAATCCGTGTCCCCTGCATTGGCAGGTGGATATCTTAACCACTGCACCACCAGGGAAGTCCAGTTGTGTATTTTTATAAGGATCTAGTGGCAAGTTTGGTTCACTTGCACCACAGATACCTTTATTCGCTCTGTTCAGGAGAAGTTTGCAGGACACAAATGACTGCTGTGGTACAGAGTGTCCTCAAAATTCGAGGCTCTGAGACATAGACAATACAGCTGGATTTATTCTGCCATCAAAAGGAAATACCCATTGATGCTGAGGCCTTTCATTGTGAGGCTAAATTGATCCTTCTGTGGACAAGAGAAGTTTTAACTCTTGATAATGAAGTTAGGTTTCAGTTTCACCATTCTTGCTTCTGTGTTGGCTGGTTTTCCATAACTAGTAATACAGATGTGGTAATTGATTAGCTTAAATCAGAAGGAAAGGAAGTAACAGGTTCCAACTGTGGTGTTCTGTGGTTTTTTAGGCATTATGATAATTGACCCAAATAACTTTTTTTTTTTTTTTTTTTTTGCGGTACGTGGGCCTCTCAGTGTTGTGGCCTCTCCCGTTGCGGAGCACAGGCTCCTGATGCGCAGGCTCAGCGGCCATGGCTCATGGGCCCAGCCGCTCCGCGGCATGTGGGATCTTCCCGGACCGGGGCACGAACCCGTGTCCCCTGCATCGGCAGGCTGACTCTCAACCACTGTGCCACCAGGGAAGCCCCCCAAATAACCATTTTTGAAGTAAGTAAGTAGTATACTAATTTTGCAGTGAAGAAAATGAAGGCTCAGAGACGGTAGGCCAGTTGCTCGGTTTACAGAGCTGATAAAGTTTAATCTGGTGACTATTTATAGCAGAATAATCTGAGTCAGTCTGGCCCAGCAGTTTATCCCCTTTAAACAGAATGATGTGGCCCTTTGGAGCAGGATGATAGTTTTCCTCAGAAGAACATTCATCCTCTACTGAAGGATAGTCTAATGAAATCTATTGCTGCAAAAGAATAAGACTCTGAGGAGCTTAAAGCCTTACCTGTAGAGGAGGGAAGTTTCTTATATTTGAACATTAGTCACTTAAACATTCGGTGTCCTTTGTGTTCCCAGCTGTGTACCCTTGAGTGTGGAGGCAAATTAGGTCTCCCCTTTGGAAACTTCATCTGCTGTTACGCTGCAGTTATCACACAGAAATGGATGAATCCAAAACTTTTATATCAAGCCCTACCTCTTTCCAAATTCAAGTTTTATATTTCTAAACTGCTTGATGTCTCTGCTTGTGATCCACTTTATATCAACCTCTGCATCTAAAGACCAACAAATTTGCAAGCACTTCTTGGTGTTTCACAATTGATTCTCAAAGCAACCCAGTGAACTGTATTTTATCTCTATTGGAAAAACCAATGGAAAAAACCTTAAACCAAACAAATGAACAAACAAAAAGCCCTCGAGCGGGAGGGGGAGTAAGGTCTCCCCCTTACTCGTCTTATCTCTCATCTCATTCAGTTTTTTTTTAATTAATTTATTTATTTTTGGCTGCGTTGGGTCTTCGTTGCCGCACGCGGGCTTCCTCTAGTTGCGGTGAGCGGGCTTCTCATTGCGGTGGCTTCTTTTGTTGTGGAGCATGGGCTCTAGGCGCACAGGCTTCAGTAGTTGTGGCTCGCAGGCTCTAGAGCGCAGGCTCAGTAGTTGTGGTGCAGGGGCTTAGTTGCTCCGCGGCATGTGGGGTCTTCCTGGTGTGGGGCTCGAACCCGTGTTCCTTGCATTGGCAGGCAGATTCTTAACCACTGCACCACCAGGGAAGCCTTCATTCAGTTTTATTAAGTACTTGAGTTTACTGTACACAAAGTACCTTGCAAGACAGTACAAATTTCCTTTCTGGGCTACCTTAAATAGTTATCAGATTAAAGTAATGTTTCTAGCAAATTTCCTTGCTCAAAATCACTGACTGTTCATTCTCACCACATGGTGTCTATAGCTTAGTGTTTAAAACCCACCAGTCTTGCTCTAGTTTGCCTCCCCTTCTTCCCCAAGGTCTTTCTCAACCCAGACTCTCTGTTCCTATCTGTGAAACGTATCTACTTGTGTTAGGTACAAGACATGCACTATCTCTGTGCCTTGGCTTTATCCACAGTGGTTTCTTTCCTCTCTTAATTCAACACATTAATTGAGTACGTTCTATAACTAGGAACTATTGTTTGGGATATGTCGATGAACAAAGACCAAAATCTTCGCCCTCCAAGTTCGAGGGCATTAGAGACAGGCAGTAAACAACAAATGTTGAAAACCAAGTAGATCACATAGTCTGTTTGGTGGTCAGTGCTATGGAACAAAAATACAGGTTAAGAAGAAATTAGGGGTGTTGAGGTGAAGTTTTTGGTATGGTTTCAAATATGTGAGGCTCCATTTAAAAGTATGACATTTTCCTCCAAGGATGTGAAGGAATTAAGCATATGGATAGGCAGGGGATAGGCAGGGGAAGATACTCTAGGAAGAGTGAAGGCTTTGCGGCTCAAGGGTTCTTGATGTATTCAAAGACCACAAGGAGGACAGTGTGGTGGAGTCTGTATGAGCAGGGAGGGCAGTAGCAGGGGACAGTTCATCGAGGTGATAGGGAGGTCACACATAGGACCCTGGCAGGCCACGTAAGGCTTTTGGCTTTTACTCTACTTAAAATGGGGCCTTGGGAAGATTTTTGAATTGAGGAGTAATGGGACATAATGTAATTTTTAGGATCAGTCTGGCGGCTGGCTGAGCATATGCTTCAGGGGGATGAGGGTGGAAGAAGGGAGACCAGATTGGAGACTATGACCATAAGCAAGGTGGCTCATACCAATGGTGTAGAAGTGGAGGTGATGAGAAGACTTAGGATTCTGACCTACTCTGAAGGAAGAGCCAACAGGATTTCCTGATAGAGTGGATTGAGGGGGGATAGAGAATAGAGGAAAGTCAATATTGAGCCCAAGATTAAATCCTCATGTGTCATGTACTCTGTATCACATGTTTGGGGGCACTCAATCATATATATGTAAATATATACCTTTAAGAACTCATACACAGAGTGGCGAGGCATGACATAAACTTATAAAAGTTAAAGGATAAAAGTGTGTGGGTGTGTGTGTGGATAATATCTTCTCAATAAAATTGCAGGTTCCTTAGAGATGTTAATTCATTCATTTACTCCACAAATCTTCTTAAGGTGCTTATTAAAGGCCGGTGATTGTCTTACCTCTTCAGTAGTGCTAAAGGCAATTAGAGGCAACTTCAGTGTAGAGGGTAAGTGTACAGGCTCTGATGGAGACTGATGTGTGCAAACCCTGGTTCCACTGTTTTTTGCTGAGTGATCTTGAATAAGTTACATAAGCTCTCTGTCCCCCATTTTTCTCTTCTGAGTAATGATAATAATCTCTCTCATAGGGTTTATCATGGAGAATAAGTGTACTAATACATGTAACTTAGAACAATGCCTGGTACATACTAAATGCTCAAAAACTGTTTACCATTCCTAAGTAAATGTTCAGGAAAAATTAGTTAAAAGAGGATTAACATTTGGAATTACTTTCCTCCTTTAAATACCTGTATTCAAACCTGCCATGCTGCATGGATAATGTGAATAATAAGGTCTCGTATTAAGCCTTGCTCTCTAGCTGATGGTTAAAAAATAAAATGGGAGAATTGTATTATGATCAGTCTGATTACCTGTCTCTTTTCAGGGGTGGACATGGAGTCTGGTCAACATCCCCTTCTGGGTACATTTGATTGACTGACAGACAGCTTTTAAATACCTAACACATAAAAAGATCAGTATTTTCTTATTATTTTTTAGCTTAAAATGTTGAATGTGTATTAAAATGAGAAAAATAATTTTCAGGATAGATATGACTTTCCTAGTACATAAAAGCAAGGAGATCACATCAAGAAGGGAATAATATTTTTTTGTCCAAGTACAGGAAATTACTATTTTCCCCTCCATGTATATGTTTTGATACCTAATATCTCTTTTTCTCCCCCTCATGTGGTTGTTCATCTTTTCATTTCTCTTATTATCAGCAGCTAATTTGGGCTCCAAATCCATGAAAGAGCAATGCTTTGCTGCTATGGAATTCATGCAGACATATTTAGTGTCAGGGGTGGTTTGAAGAGCAGCTTTATTCAGCTTTTATTGTGCCTGGTACTTCAGCGAGGCACTGAGGTTCTGTTTGAGCTCAGTATTCCTGATCCCACTCTATACATCATAGATGGCAATGCAGACAGTGACTGTCAATGAATAACAGGTAAATATTGAACAGGGAAGCCCTTTTGATTAACTTTGTGGATCATTATTTGAAAGTAGCTTGCATCGGAACAGCTCCATCACTCATGATCATAGCACAAGGCGTAGGGGTCAGAGCATCAACCTACTGGTTGGAAAGCTGAGGTTGCATTCTTTGTTCTGTACCTGGTCCTGCATTCATGCAGTGGTGGACGAATTACAACTATCCAATGAGCAGAATGGTGACTGTTTAGACCAATAGGGATGCAAGATATTTAAGATGATAAAGCACAAAGAATGCTCAAGAGAGACTGTGCTATGTTGATATAAACATATTAAAGCATATTTATAGTAACTTTTTGAAGTATAAAACAGTATGGGTGCTCTTAATTTTTTATCCTGATTCAGAAGTCTTTTTTCTAATATGGAATTTAGACAGTTATGGCAGACTGAAAGTGAATTTTTGGTCTAGTGTGTGCTGAAAATAAGTAATTTCAGCATCTGTCCTCTTTCCTAGATTTTAGTCCATACCACCTAACGGGCACAAATGGCCCTCATGAGACATTTACCCAGAAGGTTGTTACATAATCTCTCTGCTGTTTACTGAGTGATTCTGAGACAACCATTGAGCATCATGGTAAATTAATAGTTTATCATCTTTGGAACAACACCATTATCATTATTGAGCTTCCATCAAAGAAGATGCACAGAACTTGGTAAAAAGACATAGGTGGGATTGAACAGAAAAGGACAGTTCTCTGCTCTCAAGAAACTTTTCTAGGTCACCACTTACATGGTCATAATAAAAAGATAAAGAAAAACCATGACTAGATTATTCATGCATCTTGAGGAGAGACCCAATTCAGTGGCCAAATAGGCAGTTCCAGAAAGTTTTCATAAAGTTCACATTTTGGAGTGAATCTTTTAGTTGAGTCTTTCCATCATGTTGAAATACAGAAATGTTCAGAAACTAAGTGTAATAATTAAAATTATTAAAACAACCAATGAAAATCTATCTCCTTATCATTCTAGAGCAATAGTTTAAGGTAGGCATTTTATGATGTTTTAAATGTATAATTACATTTTAAATTCCCTTAATTACATGGATTAATGCCATTGTTACTTGCTGTTAAACATTTATGAACCACAAAAGTGACAAAATTATTTAAAGAATGTTGGATGGAGTCTTAATTTTATGTGTCACTTAAGTGTTAATCTCATGCAACCAACATAACAGCCAAAAAATTAAAAACAAATTTATTCTGAAAATTATTTGAATAAGAAGTACACTATAAAGTGGTTATGCTAACTAGAACTATAAGCTACATGTTACTGTCACATTTCTGAGGAAGAGATTCTTTATTGGTATCTTTTTAAAAGTGTTTCAATTTTGCTTTTAAATGAACAGTGGAAAATATATTAATATTCTTGCTTTTTAACTGTAATGTTCTGGACTAATCGATGAAAACATCCCCACTGTGCCATCCCCCCCCGAAAAAAAAAACCAAACCAGGAAAGGATTTAAAAATTCATTTAGAAAATAGTCTCGATTAGATGAGTATTACAAAGTAATGTATTAGAAATCACTGTATTACATTGTGAAATTTAGGTAAACCTATAATATGCATGCAAAATACACAATAAACTGCAAACCTAATATAACAAACGTGAAATTTCTTTACAATAGAAAAACACTGAATACTTGAAAGAACAGTATGGGCTACTGTACTTGTCTTTTCCCTCAGGGGTCTCAGGATCTAAATTAGGATGTGGTTCCGAGAGAACATGTGTTGGGTGGTCCCATCCACAAAGCTAGAACATAATTTGTCATAAATCTTTGTTTAGAACTGGAACAAGGGGGATGCCCTGGGTCAGGCTGGAATTGGCAGGACTGTGTGGAAACGTGCCCACATGGCATGGTATCTAGCAGAGCCAGTACTTCTAGGCCTTTGGTTTTCTTGAAATTACAGGTAGTGAATTCAACATCCAGTCTCTGCCTTTATAGAACAGGAAACTTGGGACACAGTATTCTTTCATGTAGACTTATTTGTGATCCACATTATAATATGTATTTTAGTTACAAGGAAAATTATAAAAATATATATAATAAAACATGTATCAGTATTTTAATTTAAAATTTTCCTAATAATTTCCACAACTTAAAAAGAATTTTATGTTTATACCCTCAATAGGAAATAGAATGCACTAGACAAGGATTTTTTAAATGATGGTGACATCACTGCTGGCTTTTAATATTCCATTTTACCCTTACTAGGCAATCTGGTAATGTTTGGGGGGAAATGGAATATGTTGGGGGAAGATACCGTAGTTTTGAAAGTTATTTGGCTCCATTCAGGAACAAACGTTCATTTGTCAAGGAAATATTTATCATCTCTTTGTGAGAAACTGTGGACATTCCTCAGTCTCAAGGAAGTTTCAGGCCATCAGTGGAACACAGAAATAGAATAATTTATTCAGTAATTCTTTACTGAATACCTACTAAGTACCAGGCATTGTCCTAGGCCCTAGGTATTCAGTGATAAACAGGATGTCCACAGCTCCTATGGCATGGAGTTTATACTTGATCTAGGAGGGCAGCCAATATGCAAAATCACATATGTAATCTTCCAAAGGTAGTGCCCTATAGTATGAAGGAAATTAAATCAGTACGAGGGGATGGAGTCTGACACATGATTTTCTTACAAGACAGAGACTGTTAAGTGCCTTAAGAATGGTATCAGTCTCTCAGTTCTCTGCAGGTCCAGGAGAACAAGAGCATTTATGGCTGTGGGGAATTGGGAAACTCTTTTTGGAGAGGCTGAAACTTAAGCTGGTCCTTGTTGGATGAGAATGAACAAGTCATGTTTGTATATGACAGAGGATGGAAATAGGAGTTTCTGTTCAGAATTTACTAGAAATGAGAAGGGGACCTTTATAGGACATTGAAGGAAAAGAGAGGAATTTGGGTTTGGCATTTTATGTGGTTTCAATAAACTGAAGGGTTTGGGCTGAGGAATAGTGGAGTATGTGGGATTTTTCTAGCCTCCGTGTTTGCGTGGAGTGGATGAGAAAGAGGCCACCTGACGGGCTGTTATGACAATGAAGAAGTGAGAAGACTATGTAAATTTTCTACTTGGGCAAGAAGTGACTATTTCAAGATTTATTTAAGGGCTACTTTGTGAACATGGGTTTGGGTGGATGGACCACGTGATTTCCTGACTCATGAAAGCAGTTCACAGACCAGAAAGTTTGAGAATCACTGTCCTAGGGCTTCCCTGGTGGCGCAGTGGTTGAGAGTCCGCCTGCCGATGCCGGGAACACGGGTTCGTGACCCAGTCCGGGAAGATCCCACATGCCGCGGAGCAGCTAGGCCCGTGAGCCATGGCCGCTGAGCCTGCGCGTCCGGAGCTGTGCTCTGCAACGGGAGAGGCCACAACAGTGAGAGGCCCGGGTAAAAAGAATCACTGTCCTAGGTTCAGTATGCTGGCTGCGGTTTACGTGATTACCTACATTCTTCAACAGGATTTGATCAGGAAATACTTGAAAAATTAAATATCAATAGAGCACCAAGAAGAACTCATCAGCTAACGAACATTTTTAGGGCATACATAGGCAGCCAAAAATGGTTCCATAGATGAATTACTTATAAAAGAAATGGCTACCACTTAACCCATATCTCATTATGTAAGAAACAAATACATGTTACCATTATAGGACAGGGATGGATAACATAAACTAGTGATCAGCAAATAATGACCTTCAACTCTGTTTGTTAGTAAATGTTGCCTGTGAATCAAGGTGCCAATCAAACATAACACATGCACGTTACAGGTGATGGTGCAGGAATGACGCATCATTATTTAAAGACAGATCACTGCATGAGAGCAATGATGTAGATGTGTTTGCTAATGACAGAACCAGCTTGTGTGATTAGTATTCATTTTTTGACAACCCCCGTATTGAAGGGAGGTTTTCCATAACATTTTTCTGATCTGTTGACTATGAACTTGAAGATTCACACTCTTATTAAGTTGATTCCTATCTCCATCTAGATAAACAGTAGAGAAGGAAAAATCCCATTTTAATTATAATTTCCTTAGACTTTGTAATTGAAGTGTTGTATTTTATTTTTTGACTCAATATACAGGCCCCCCTTATCCATTGTGTAAGTGAAGGTTTTCACCTTTTTAAATAATAAGGGTATGTTAATTATTGGAGTGCACAAATCCTAGCACTAACCCCACTTTTGCAGGAATTCTGATAGTTTTTGTACACTGGTTTTCGTAGAAATTCTGACTTTCAAGGTTTAGTGCACTTACTGCTAAAAATGATGTTTGATTTCTAAAAGCTATCTGGTTTAACAGGATCTTCATAATGCCCTTCTATATTTTCATCAAGTTTAAAGAACATGAGTTTGAGTATCCTGAAAGGGAATCTGACTCTCTTGTTAGCAATATGTTAAGCAACTAAGCTTGCATCATTTAAAAATATTTTTATTCTTCTGTTTGGAGATCAACTTCTTTTTAACTTCATAGATATTATTGTATACTTAAAATTCTTCGTGACCTTCCTTTCCAAGGTATGTCCTGCACTTGCTATTTTTTCTCTCTTCCTACCTTAGCTCACAAAGCTGATATCACTGTAGTACAACTAATGCTTGCTTCCGTTAGTTGAGCTTCCATGGCCTCTGGTCCACCTGCCACTCTCTGCAGGCTGCTGGAACACATTTCATCACAGCCTCTAGTAGTCACAGAAACAGTTGGAAAACTGCATCCTTTATACTAAATATTGGCCACCAAGCTGGCAAAAGGGGAGAACTTACAACCTTAAGTTAACTTCTCTAAAATATTGTTTAGGGAGGCAATGATTTATTGAATGTTAATAAATAACTTTATAATTTAGTAACTTTTATGAACTATCTTTACAGAGTCCATAAGAATCTGTACTGTGCCTAACTTCTAACATTTTGCTTTGTATTTTATTAATTGGTGGAATCACATTGAGTTATTTAAAAAATTAACCTTAGACTTCAAATCTTTCACATCTCTATGGGTCTGTTTGTGTATAATAATCAGAGTTGGCCTTTAAAATCCTCAGCCAATGAAGCAAGTGTGCAGTTTTTGGTAATATGCATTTTTATGTTGTCTATAATTGTTTCTCACTAGACTCGAAATAGCATTAAGAGAAAAAAACCCTGGTCTTGTCTTTCTATTTGCTACCTCTCCCTCAGCACTCCCCGGAAACCTAAAAACAAGTTGGGTCTTTGTCTTTTGTCATCAGACAATTTCAATGAATAGAGGTTGATAACTAAAAATAAGATTTCACATCCCAAGAAAAAAGTACAGGAGAATTGTAGAGCTGCACAGAGTACTGCATGAGAATCCTGCCTTAGAAAGTGGAGAGCCTTGTGCTGAAAAGCCACTGAGAGCCCTTGAGTGGGAGAATTTTGGTTTTCTGTAGATAGCATGTTACCAATTACATCAAGAAGAGTATAGACGTCTTGTTAGTTGATAAATGGAGGTTGGAATCCTTTTCTAGGTTATTTTATGGTATTTGTTTACAATATTTACCTTCCTAAATTGATTCAGCATAATCTTCACCTCAGCTTTCTTTCATTTCTGGAAGACATATAGATAATGTGGTACTTTTATGGAGCCTTACATGGCATCGAAAAACTGGTTTTTGCCTTAGCTCAGCAGAGCAGCAAGATTATATTAACATAGAGTTTGGAACATTTGAGTTCCCATAGGGTACAGAGTGTGGCTGATATGACATGACTTGCCTTCAACAGTTGTTTTAACAAGATATCCTTCCTATACAATATACTGAGCTGAAAGGCATAACTGAGTAATGTTAGCAAGAAACACTGTTGGCAAAATTCTTGACTTTCATCTTTATCTGATTAATCCAAAGCAATGTATTACTTACAAAAGTATTTTCAACTGAATATATATGACATATTTATTTTTCAAATGTCTGTAACTTTACAAGAACTATTTTTGGTGTGTGATATTTTTATTCTACAAAAGTGTTTCCAGATTCACAGCACAAGCAGAAAGATGTCCGGGGCTTTGGATGTCTGGTATAAAGAGGCTTGACGCTATTCATTCGTGTAATAACTACTGAGCATCTCCTAGGTGCCAGGCACTGAGGATGCAACAGTGGATAAAAGGGGCAAAAGTGTGGGCCCTTATGGTACTTACATTCATGTGGGGATAGCAGACAAGAAGCGAATGGACCAATTGTAGAATACATAAGAAGGAGATAAGTGCTGTAGGGATGACATGAGCAGGAAACTGGGCTAAGGAGTCCCAGAAATGGGAATGGGGTTTGCAGTGTTAAATGGGGTGGTCAGAAAAAAACCTCACTGTGAAGATGGCAATTGAACGAAGTTCTGAAGGAGATTTTAGAGCAAGCTCTGTTTATACCCTTACTTCACCATTTGGAAATGTATGAGTCCCGGTCGGCTGACTGTCTTGCTGATGCCCACTCTCTCCAGAGATGCTCTTTCCTGCGCCCTGTATTTAAATTTTCTCTCTGATGCCTTATGTTCTATTTTATATTCTATTTAGGGAGGAAAAATGTATTCTACAGAGCATTGAGCTCATTGGATGAAAGATGCTATGATTTTTTTAAAGAAAGCATAAATCAAGGTTCCCTAAATATTCCAAATTGCACCTTACCGAGAAATTGTTTTTTGTAAACGTTTAAAATGGTAAAAGAAAGCTTTCCACTCTAAAAATGGTATTTTTACTAATTTACTAATTAACACTTTTCTTCTGCTTAGCACTTTCAAGACCTGATTTAATTACAGTTTCTAGTACCTTAAATAGTGTTTTAAAGTGAGTCAGTGTTGCTTTGCTCAAAACATTGAAGTAAGTTTTTTGCCCTTTTAGGCATCAGTTAATATGAAATGTCTCATTTATTTTCACTGCCAGAATCCTCATCGGAAATAGAGGTAGTTCTGTTACTTGGATGATGGAACCGTGACTAATCAGGGAAATGTTAGATGTACATTTGCTTCACAGTCCCAAGGATAGGGTTAATTGAGCATTTTTTCCTTAGTAATATGCACGTAGTTCTGATTTGGCTCTGGGCTTGGAAATAAAATGTGAGAAGCACCAATTCTCCCATTTATTCTGAGTTTGGAGACTGCATTTGAATTGGCTCTCAAAATATTGAGAGAATTCCTCCTCTGGAGAGGTTCCTGCATTGCTATCTCTGGTAATCAATCAATTGAGAATCATTCGGTAAACTGCACACTAGCATGTTCTACCAAAAAATAAAGCCATGGGAACCACAGATTTTCAAAAACAATAAAAATTATATATGAATTAAGAAATAGCAAAATACTTGGAGTTTTATCAGAATTTTTCTCTTTGAATGAAAAAGCCTTAGAATAACCTAATTGTTGTAAAATTAAGTTGATCTGTATTGAAGGTGGGGTAGAAGAAATTACTGGAGAGCAAACTGTTATTTCCCAGCATTGTTTCTTTCCTGGTAGAAGTCACATAGAAATAGGGAGAAAGAAGATGATGCAAATGTGCAATGTCGCGTTTATGTTTCTTAAATCAGTAAAATTTGGAGACATTAAATTATTTAGAATAAGGATTTCTCTTACAGAGCTAATTAGATTTAATATCAGAAAGTAACTGGGAATTGCTTCAACTCATATTTCTAACAAGTTGTGTGAGGCCTCTGGAATTTACATTCCCAAATGGAAACGTGTAACTGCTATTTTATTGGTAATACCTGCCTTCTCTGTGACTCTCAAACTCCAGTTTTCTGTGCTAGTGATTGTGTATGTACATTCAGACACACAGTAGTTGGAGATGGTTTAGATTGCTTTCTTCTGTACCCATTGTGGGGTTATTGGCAGCACTGTTCCTTCACTGAAGGGAGAGAGAGTTATTTATACAAAAAATACTTTCCTTTGATTACAGTGTTTTTCTCCAAAGTAGAACTCTCTCTCATGTATACCTCACGTATACAGATAGTTTCAAGATTCCTTGTAATTGTGCTTTTTCTTGGACTGAATTTTTCTTAATGTGCACAGCCCTTTTGGACAATAAGATTTATAAAATTTAAAAAACATGTTTCTTATCCAACAGGAGTTACATATAACGTTGCTGGGGAGACAAGGTATGGGATCATCATTTTTTAACTTGTTCAACCTGATGATTTTGCAGATGAATAAAGAAAGAGTCAAATACACTGGGAATCACAGATAGCTGAGAAATAAGTGGTAGCAAGTAGGGGAATGGATATGCAATTTATGCAATTAAGTGTTACAATGAGCATTGCCAACAGTCAGAACAGTGCAGTTCAGAGAACTGTGAAAGTTGGAGAAAGTCTTTATAAGAGAAAATGAAACTCAGTTCACTGCAGAGGCTTTGGGGGATGGGTAAACATTTGAGATGAGAGAACATCGGGAACAAACATTTTGAGGCAAAACTGAGCAAAGCCTGGTTACATTCTAACGTGGACAGGAGGAAGCCGTGGGGGGGGGTTGTTGCATGAGAAATGAGTGCCATCACAGTGTCAGAGAGAAGCACTGGCAGGTAGGGAGCCCATCCTGAGGCTGTTGAGATCTTTGAAAGCTTGCTTCTTCTGTTTACACTTTCCTCTGGTTCTTTGTTAAGAGCTGCTTAATGAAGGAAATGTCATGCTTTCTTTTTCGCCTCCTTTGGCTCTTTGAATACTGTTTCCCAAAGTGTGTTTCATGGCTGTTAATAGGTGTTGTTTGAAAAATGGGTGGTAGTTTGGTAGACAATGGGTTAAACAGGCTCAGGGAAGCTCCTTTACCAGTATTGTACGTTGCTAATGAGCTGAGGCACATTGTGAAATTACTGGAGGGGAACTGTGACAGATAGCTTTCCCCCAAATACATTTGTCCTATAGAACTCTTCATTCTAAAGCATTACGGGCCTAGAGTCCCTTGGAGCACCTTTATAAAGTGATAGATGAGAAATCACTGCTATCATTGAAATTTTAAAATAAAACCACAAATTAGTGCAGGCCTATAGAACTGAAATATCTACCAAGTTTAAGAGTGAGGAAAAGAGGCCAGTGCTTCTCAGCTTATTCTCCAGTAGTCAAGTGTCTGTGAGCCCATCATCTACAAAACAGGAGGAGCTGTTCCAGCTCTCATTTAAACTTGCCACCTTGCCTTGCTTAGGAATGGTTCCCACATACTGCAAAGAGTTTATTTTGTGTAAATAGAGACTCTTCCTACTTCACCAAGTGAGAAGGAATCATCATTAGGTCTTTTTCTCCCAGCCCTGCAGCCCATTTGCACAGCTTCTATATGCTGAAGACGATCTCCCCCAACTTTCAAATCCCCTGGTTTAACCCTTTTGTGCCTGTCGTTTAAAGTGGATTGAGTATTGCTGGTGTCCAGACCTGACTGAACTTCTGATTCTGCCCGCCTCTCTCTCCCCACCTTTATTCACCAGAACTTACAGGACTTGTCCAGTCTCATGGCCCAGAGGAAACACCTCTTCACAGCTCTGGGTGTTCATGAATCAATTTCTATTGAACCACTTTTGTATGACAATCTGTGGGGCACACTTGTGTATTTTGGGTTATTTTGGTGCTAGCAAAATGGAGGGCTATGGAGGGCAAACTTACATTGTTATCTTAGGCTGATTTACAGGACTCTTTCCAGGAAGGCCGAACTTGCCATGATTTCTCTTTAAAAATTTATTAAAAGATCAATTGTCCCCAATGAGTAGTCATGCCAGTGAGAAATAAGCACTGTTACAGCATCCATGGAAAGGAGAATTGTATTATAAATACAGTTGGTGCTCAGTGAATAGTGCTGACTGACTGGTTTGTGGATGGCTCAAGAGAATCGAGGTTGGGCCAATGAAAATTGGGATGTAAGCCTGATTGAAAATTTTTAAATGCTTGGATCTCATTGTGTTCTTTGAGAGAATCACACTGAAGGGAAAATTTTGATCTATAAGCCATAGAGACATGGAAAGTCTACTTAAAAGATGGGGCGGCATAGCAGAGGAAAGGCACAGAAGACTGGAGTTAGTTTAAAAAAAAGAAAGAGGGGCTTCCCTGGTGGCGCAGTGGTTGAGAATCCGCCTGCCGATGCAGGGGACACGGGTTCGTGCCCCGGTCTGGGAAGATCCCACATGCCGTGAGCCATGGCCACTGAGCCTGCGCGTCCGGAGCCTGTGCTCCGCAACGGGAGAGGCCACAACAGTGAGAGGCCCGCGTACCGCAAAATAAATAAATTAATTAATTAATTAAAAAAAAAAAAAAAAAAAGAAAGAGCTAATGTGACTTGGGAAGGCCCTTTAGACTTTTATTTTTGAAAATATTTTTTCTGTAGACTTTTTGACAGTTTGACTTGAGAGAATTTTCCAGACCCTGTCCAGTTTACTGGTTTTTTTGTACTGGTTTCATTGTAGTATATTCCCCCACTTGTGTTTCATTCTGTTGATTTGATGTTTCCCTTGTAAGTTTCATGTTGTAAAGTTTAAAAGACTGGAATGAATTGTATTTATCAAAATTTCAGAACTTAGCACTAGATCTCAAACAAGCGGTTGCTTAAATATTCTTAGGATAGTCAGTGTAAAGCAGTGGTTAGAAATACAGCTTTGGGCCTGACCTACGTTTCAAATCTCAGCTGGGCTCCTCTTGCCTTTCTGACTTGGGGCTGTTGCTGAGTCTTTCTTAGCCTTTTTTCTCTTCGGAATTATCCAAATAACAATGCCTACCTTATGGACAGTTGTGAAGTTTAAATGCCCTGTTGTATGCTAAGTTTTTAAACATTTAGCACAATGTATGACATTTAATACTCTGTAAACTGTAGCTGTTATTATTCAAAGTAACTTTGCCTTCAGTTATCTATAGCAGAGAAAAAGATGAATCCTTGATGCAATGATGTGAGGGTAGAGATAATAAAATATGGCCATTAGAGTTAAGTGTCCAATTCACTGAAGATCCAAATGGACCTTACCAGAAGTAGTAGCTATACTAGCGAATGAGAAAATCACAATCTAGATAAGGAGAGAGTTGTGTTCTTGAACCGTGGGGATGATGGGAATCTCCAGTTCATAATTCTCTCTCCCCATTAGGCTTAACATATCATAAGTTTATTTCCATTTAGGATTGTTGCTTCAGAAGGAGGGGGTGATGGAGCTCTCTCTTTTACTTCCAGAGGAAATAGTGTAGAAAGAGGGAGTGTAAAATAGAGCAGTTTAAAAGCTCTATTCTATATTTTCCTTCAAAATCTTAACACTTTTTATCTATATCAATACTGGTCATCCTTTCATTGAGAATTACTGTGTCTGGGATTTAGGAGCCTCTCAAAGATTTGAAGGATCTCCAGTCAATGTATTCCTGAGCACAGAATCCCACTGGGTTCCTCAATGTGAAGAGGCACCATAGAGGCCCCAGGGGTTGCGAGTAAAAATGTTAATTACTCTCTATCTCATCTCTTTACCTGCAGCAATTGAGCAGGGAATCCATACTCTTCTAGAAGACCATTAAGTCTTAAGAACTGGGGTTAATACTGTCATTCCCTTGAGGTGATGTAGTCATACCATCAAAAACAAACAAAAAAGGTTTTATTTCCAAATTTTAGACTATGAATTGAATTGACCTTAACTAGATTTAATGCCATCAATCTCACCATCAGTTTTGATTAAATACTATCAGTAATAATGTTTAGTTAAAAGAAATAGTGTATGTAGCTGAGATAATCTCAGAACTTTATCTATGCTTTGATCTGTATTAAGTACAGACTGGGGGGGCAGTCATGTAAATTTCCTGGTTTAATGAGGCTTTCCCTGAGGTCAGTCCAAAGGAAGGCTTTGGAGTGGGTGTGCCATTTTCCCCCAACAATTCACTAATGGCTAGTTAAATCTAATGCGAGAAGACCTTAGTTTAGGAATGGGTTATATTCTATGAGTTAGGAAATTAGTGGTTTCGAATCCTAAACGAATTTTACTCCTCAAAAAGTGTTACAGGTGGAAGGTAGGCTAAGCTGTAACAAAATAATAATAATAAAACATTCCTTGACTCTCCCTTCCCTGAGTCTCTTGGCAAGGAAGTCCTGAGAACTTCTGTGCAAGCCTTGGTATATGCAAGAAGGGAGGTGGGCAGGAAAGAGGGGGGAGGCCCTTGAGATTACTTTGAGTGTAGAGAGGGAATAGCCAGTTCTGTGGCAATGAAGTTGATGATGAAAGTGAAGAATGGAAACCAGCTGCCCTAATAGGAGATAACATCTATGAACTGTAGTACTGGAGAGCATATGTTCGTTCCTTGGGAAATCCGTATCAGTACAGTGATGGGAAAGCAATACAGTGATCTTGATAGTAATGGCTTTGGCATAAGATATGAAAAATATTTGACACCAGGTTATTTCAGTGGTAGTGAAGCTAAAGTTTGCTTTCATCCAGAAGGGGCTTGTCGTTCTGGACTTCATTCTCCTGCAACTTAGCATAAGAAAAGTGCGGAGCACACACACTATATATGAAAATTATCCTGTACTGCCTTCTCCCTTACCTGCTTCTTTGATACCAAGTCCTATGAGATTTGACTATTCCAAGATAATTCTTGTATTCTAGTTCTTCTCAGTGATCAGGAAGGAGGGTTGAGAAAACATTGTTTCAAACGGAGACAAATCCTATACAGACAGGAGGGCTTCCAGTTACTAAAATTACTTCCTTGTTCGCTTACAGTCCACTTAACCTGTTAGGTTGAAAATGAAATATCTGAAATGTATTACCCTGGAAGAGGCTATGAGGAGGAGAAAAAGGAGTAATTCTTTATTCACAATCAGCTAATTAATCTGTAAAGCCACCTCACCTCCTATGGTATGATAGTCTCCTCCGAAAGAGAAGGATTCATTGGTCATTCTAATGAAACTCACTGAAATGCTTGATTTTCCCCATTTGCATGGGAAAATCTATTCTTCCTTCCCATGGAATAATTCATCCATAGTGACCCCAGTTGGCTAGTCGTGTGATTAAACCAAGAGGTTTGTGGATCTTCAATGCAAGCAGAGTCCCTTTTTTTCTAGCAGATTTATGCCACAGAAATCGAACTATTAAAATATTAAGTGCGCAGTTTTTCTTGTGAAAAGACAGTTTATGTTGATATTGTTTCATTTTTTAATATAGTAAGATACAACAACCAACACTAGTATGTGAGCAGACATTTTGAACTGAATTCATTATCTTTTATTTTAGATTTATGCTGAAGTATTATTATGATTGAAAGTATTATAGTTACTTTCACATGAGCTAAAACTCAGCTGTAACAATTCATTGACTAAATATTATGATGGTAGTCAACTTTCAGTTGGAAGTGTTAATTATTCACCTCATAATGCACTCATAAAAAAGATTTACCAACAGTCTCCCAGGAGTAGAAAGCATATTGTCTCTTGGCATATTTTATAAACATGCTTTCCCTACACTCCCAGTACAAGGTTATTACACTTTCTCTTTGACACTCAGAAAGGCTGAAGATACTCACACAGGATTGAACGTGTCATTATTTGTGAAAAAATGATGTATAGTTTTCTTCAACTTAATGGTCATTGGAGGCTTTATTTAATTGACTTTATGTGTTACAGAAATCTTGATTAAGCAATTACAAATATTTTCATGTATATATGTATGATAACATACATGCTATGTTTTGATTGAATGATCAATTTCTTTACATTCCTCTAATAATTTAAAACTTAAGTAAAAAAGGTTTTTTTCAGATTTTGTGTAAGTTTTTTTTTTTTAGGATAGTAGTATTACATGGGAAAAAACACGTTTTGGATTTCTAATATTTTGGATACTATTTTGGACTTCTAATTCAGAGACAAGGCCCAGACCTCAATTTGAGTTTTCTCACAATAGACTGCAGTCAGGTCAGGTACATGCTAGGGATACAGCTACGTATTTTCAATTTTGGTTTTAAAATCTCCATCACATTATGCCACCTTTTCCTTTTCTTAACTCCAAAACTTAACATTATTTTTGTGGGGTTTCATTATTTAGTTGCTGCTTCCTAGTTATTCAGTGTATCCTTCTAAATCTATCTTCTTTCATTTGTTAATATCAGACAATAATTGTAATGATCCCTCTTAATTTTTTCATGCATTGTTGTCTCATTTACTTTCTTCTGAGATTGCTAATGTTGGAAGTTATTTCCTCTAGATTGATAATGGGTGGGATGGGGGGAGGGTGGGAGGGAGGTCCAAGAGGGAGGGGATACATGTATACATATAGCTGATTCACTTCATTGTACAGCAGCAAGTAACACAACATTGTAAAGCAATTATATTCCAATAAAAAAATTCCTAATGATGTTTTAAAATATACTACCTGATTAAAAGTTTTTATTTTTTGCTTGTTTGTCTTTTTACTCTACTCAACTGGTCCAATTTACTTTTCTTCCTTTTATTTTCTAACTTTTAAATATATCTTTCCTTTTGATTACAACTCATATCCTGTTGTGTCTGAAATCCTCTGCTTTTCCATGTGGTCTACATACCTGTCTTTGTTTTCCTCCCTCCTTTTCTTTCATTAATAATTACTATTCATGTTTGTTTGCTAATTTTTTTCTGGGTTTTTGGCATAACTACCTGCCTTTTATGTGTCAGTTAAATTTGTGATTCCATATTGCTTTGTTTCGGACTCTGTGCCTATTTTCTCCAGTTACAATGCAACCATCTTGTTTCTCTGGATGTCTAAATGACAGCAACCAGTCTCACTATTAAAGCAGAGGCTTCCTTTATCATTCTGTAGGATATGGTGATTTCTAGGCCATTGGATCTTTCTGGGGCTAGACCATCTCACAAGCACAGCTAGGGTAATAGGGTCTAGTTTACTTTCCCTAGGACGAATACATAAACAGCTTTTGGTTGTTCCTGATGACTGATGTTACCCTGTTGTTCTGTTACTGTGATGGGTTCTCATGATCAGGGTTTGGGAATTCCTATGGAGACCTATTGTCTCAAAAAAGTTAATATACTTAGGATCTTTGTTACTGAGTCAGGCTTTCACCAAGTGAGGATTTCAGTTATAAAGAAAGAAGTGGCAGAAATTAATAGATCAGTAATATAAGACAAAGAACAGAGGCAAATAAATGATGGCAAGCCTAATCTCTTAAAATCTGAAATGTAAATTTATAAATCCTTTTGCCACTTTGTACCGAGTATCCTTTATTCTGATCTAAAATGAATTCCGATATTTGACCTTGGAAGATTTCTTATCATTTTGTTCCAACCCTTTTTAATGAAATACAACCTTACCTTTCTTCTCCTTTCCTACCATATAACCTTTCCTATTAGTATGGCCTGGTGAATATAGACATTCATTTGAGGTTTTTCTAGGAGTTAGAGAAGTTGCAGAGGAGGTTTGTCACTTTTTAAAATTTGCTAATCTCCCATGCATTGCACAAGATTCTAGCATTACCCGAAAACAGAGCCCAAGGGATGGGGCCAGGGCCTCAATTTGAGTTGTCTCACAATAGTCATACTACAGTTAGGGCTAGGTCCATGCTAGGGACAAAGCCAAGTATTTTCAATTTCAATAAAAGAGGCAAAAACATTAAACATGGCATGGGAATCTAGATAAAATGGTTATTACATATAATCCCCTAACATAAAAATATATTTTAATATATAAAATATTTTAAATATATGAAGTATATATGAATAAATATTAGAGAGTTCATGCCCAGCATTTCTCCCAGACTAAATTAAGCCACGGTTAGTATATTGTGTTAATTTGATAGAGAATGTTTGTTTTCTGATACTGTATTAAAAACTAGGGAACAAAAAAGCTAATGACTTCTGTGTAGATGATCACTTTAACGCTAGAAGTAGTAAGTACCTCACCGTATTGCAATGCACTTTTTTAATAGATTTTTGTTTATCCAGATGATTAATTGAAAACCCCTTCATATTTGGTTAACCGTTTTAAACTAATAGAAATAATAAATTTCTGATTACAATTGTCAGAAGTAATTTTCGTAGGACAAGTTTAGAGGAAAGCAGGAGTATATTGTTAATGCTCAGAGTGGTTGGGGGAATGATTTCATGTTAGGCAAGTATTGAACCCTTGTACACACATAAAGATACCCTTCAAGCAAAGAGGTAAGAGCATCTCATTGAAAAGAGTAAAGTTCTAGAAGTTTAAACTGTGTCATTCTAATGAAAGCTTAGGATATCAACACAGATCAGTTTTCCTGGCAATAAGAGTACATTTTAATAGATCCCTAGTGTACTTACAGTGAAAATAAGGAATGTGTTTATATTGTCTTCATACTTGAATGGAGCTCACGATGTCCTTAGTGGGTACCTTACCCCTGGGACCCACTGTGTTTAACAGCAGTGAGCATCTCCACAATTTAGGGTGGTTTAGAATGTGGCTAACAATTAAAAAAAAAAAAAAAAAAAAAGGATCTGAACTGAAGATGAGCAGTACAGTTTACCAAATGCCCCGTAGCTTATAAAGCAAGTAGCTTCCATTAAAATCACACTTTTGAGGAAAAAAGTCCATTTATTTTTATTTCTTGATACCATCAACTACGTGGACAATACATAATTATTAGAAAGTGGAAATTAAAAGAGATGCATTCAATTTTCAAACTACTCACTTTATGATCTTTAAACTTTTTTCTGTTTTATATATGATAAATCAATATTTTAACAGTGAAGAGTTTCAATGTAAAATCCCTGATCTTCCCTCTGTATTAATGGCCACACATTTTTATTTTTTTTATTTTTTTACATCTTTATTGGAGTATAATTGCTTTGCAATGGTGTGTTAGTTTCTGCTTTATAACAAAATGAATCAGTTATACATATACATATGTTTCCATATCTCTTCCCTCTTGCATCTCCCTCCCTATCCCACCCCTCTAGGTGGTCACAAAGCACTGAGCTGATCTCCCTGGTGCTATGCGGCTGCTTCCCACTAGCTGTCTATTTTACGTTTGGTAGTGTGTATGTGTCCATGCCACTCTCTCGCTTTGTCACAGCTAACCCTTCCCCCTCCCCATTTCCTCAAGTCCATTCTCTAGTAGGTGTGTGTCTATTCCTGTCTTACCCCTAGGTTCTTCATGACATTTTTTTTCTCTTAAATTCCATATATATGTGTTAGCATATGGTATTTGTCTTTCTCTTTCTGACTTACTTCACTCTGTATGACAGATTCTAGGTCCATCCACCTCATTACAAATAGCTCAATTTCATTTCTTTTTATGGCTGAGTAATATTCCATTGTATATATGTGCCACAGCTTCTTTCATCCAATGATGGACACTTAGGTTGTTTCCATCTCCTGGCTATTGTAAATAGAGCTGCAATGAACATTTTGGTACACGACTCTTTTTGAATGATGGTTTTCTCAGGGTATATGCCCAGTAGTGGGATTGCTGGGTCATATGGTAGTTCTATTTGTAGTTTTTTAAGGAACCTCCATACTGTTCTCCATAGTGGCTGCACCAAATCACATTCCCACCAGCAGTGCAAGAGTGTTCCCTTTTCTCCACACCCTCTCCAGCATTTATTGTTTGTAGATTTTTTGATGATGGCCATTCTGACCGGTGTGAGATGATATCTCATTGTAGTTTTGATTTACATTTCTCTAATGATTAATGATGTTGAGCATTCTTTCATGTGTTTGTTGGCAATCTGTATATCTTCTTTGGAGAAATGTCTATTTAGGTCTTCTGCCCATTTTTGGATTGGGTTGTTTGTTTTTTTGCTATTGAGCTGCATGAGCTGCTTGTAAATTTTTGAGATTAATCCTTTGTCAGTTGCTTCATTTGCAAATATTTTCTCCCATTCTGAGGGTTGTCTTTTGGTCTTGTTTATGGTTTTCTTTGCTGTGCAAAAGCTTTTAAGTTTCATTAGGTCCCATTTGTTTATTTTTGTTTTTATTTCCATTTGTCTAGGAGGAGGGTCAAAAAGGATCTTGCTGTGATTTATGTCATAGAGTGTTCTGCCTATGTTTTCCTCTAAGACTTTTATAGTGTCTGGGCTTACATTTAGGCCTTTAATCCATTTTGAGTTTATTTTTGTGTATGGTGTTAGGGAGTGTTCTAATTTCATTCTTTTACGTGTAGCTGTCCAATTTTCCCAGCACCACTTATTGAAGAGGCTGTCCTTTCTCCACTGTACATTCCTGCCTCCTTTGTCAAAGATAAGGTGACCATATGTGTGTAGGTTTATCTCTGTGGCCACACATTTTATCTTGCTTAATTGTGTGATGAAGGAAGATTAACAGATATAATTACTAGCTTCAGATGAAATGAGCAATGTACAAACTCACTGCAGCCACTATTACGTATTCAGAAACCTCTGAATCTGATTTTTGCTTTAAATTTTGTTTTTTCCCATGTTAGAACATATGTATCTTGGGTTTTTTTTTTTTTGTCATGCAGTTGATGCTTTTCTGAAAGGTTTTAATGGATATGATTTTTAGAATATGCAGTTACTCACACAGATTTTATAAAATAGTGCATATATAGAATTGTGGAATTACCATTTTATTTCAAGCTGGCAGAAAAGTAGTTAATGTAAGTGTTGGGACATTAAACAAGTGACAGCAGAGCTCTAGATGACCATCAAACTGACATTTAAAATATTACTAGTCTGACTTTACAATCTTTGAGTTTCAAATCTCCAAAGTTGGAGGCTGTGCAGTGTGTTTCATACCTTTCAGTCGTTGAAAGGTAGGAGTGCAGTGTGTGTGTGTGTGTGTGGTCTGAGTTTTTGTGGACGTGATCTGAATTTAATCTGGGGAAATTAATTCCCTAAGCTGCTGGCAGGCAGCATGTACTTGTTAATTATTCAGGTGGATGACAAATGCAGAGCAGAGGTTCTCGCAAAGACAAAGTTTGTATGATGCACGTTTAGTAACTGATAGGCCTGACGTTCCGTGGTGTCTTATTCAGGGCTAATCCTAATAAGCTGCCTAGTGAGATGAACGCCTTTCTCCTATGCTCTGCAGAAAAAACAGAGATCTGAAAGAACTTCATTATGGCAATAAGTCCTGTGCTTCGTGGTTTTCTTGGTGAAAAGGTATCTTGTCCAGATGAATAATAGCAGAAAGGATGCTGGTGTGATATTGAGCCTTAAAGGAAATAAAGCTTTACGCTAAGGCATGGCCATTGTCTCTTTTCTGTTATGAAGGTGATTCCAGCTTAATTTTGTGAATCTAGTGTACATAAAGTATTAGATCTTCAAATTAAATCAGTAGTATACCACAGGCAGTGCTATGGTTCTGAGTTTCAGGTTGGAGGGAAACACTCTCTTTCCCCCTCCTAATCTAATACGGTTAGGTTTAGGAAGCTTTCATACATCCCTGTGCCAGTATGTTTTATCAGGATGGGAAGATTTCCCACGGGAATCTTGGTGTTATCTTTTTAAAACTTCTAGGCCTATCTTTCACAAACTGCCCTCTTTCTGCCATTGCTAAATAAACTATGCAAAGAATTGATTAGGCCAGCTAGAAAGTACTGTTTGGCCAATTCTTAGATATTAGTTGTCATGACTATATTTAACTCTGCTAGTTTATCTTCCCTCTTCTTAAATGTTCAGGCTTGATTGATGTAACACCCAAATCATAATTTAGCTAAGCCAATTCAGTTTCAAAAAATTGAAGCTAGTTTTTGGACGCTAAAGGTGAGAATTGTGAATGGGTTTGGTACTGAACCATGAATCAAGAGCCCAGGCTTCTAGCTCAGGTCTTATCGTTAGTCAAAGCTGTGACCTATGCATGTGATGAAGTCTTTCCTCATATGGGAAATGATACAGTTGAACTAAACGTGTAATCTACATTTCTATGATTAAATTATTTTACTTTTGGTTTTGTGTGGTTTTTTGTTTTTGTTTTTTTTGCATTGTAAACCCATACCCATAGTCTGGCACTCCTTTTTTTTCATTTCAAACTCACAATAATTGTCATTTTGCAGGTATCACTTTAAGTGAATAATACTTGAGAAAATTTGATTTTTCTTAAAATACATTCAACTCTGACCTTAATAGAAAATGTGTTTTTCAAAACTAGTTTAAACATTCATACCAGTGATTTTTTTAGAGTATTTTTATAAAACTGTGTGCAAATATTAATGATCTTTTAAAAGGAAATTCTATGTTTAATCAGCATGTATCATTCTTTCAATTTTTTAAATTTTTATCTCGCACATCAAGTCCTTTTTGTTTAGGAGCAAACTATTTCAAAAACTTATTTTTATTTATTTATTTATTTTGCCCATATACAAAATGACACACTCTTTAAATAAGCAGTTTATAAGGTCAAGAACTCTCTCCATTGCTGCAAGTATGCATGGAAGGCAGAAGGCTCTCAGTCACCTTCCACGAGGGTCATGCATGACCATGGAAGTCTCCCCAGCAGCTCCTCTAAGCTTAGCTTCTCAGCTTGTTGTCTTAGCATTTGACTGTTTGATTCACGTCTGAGGAATATTTTAAATGTCACTTTAATGGTCATCTGGAACTCTGCTGTCACTTGTTTAATGTCCCAAAACTTACTATTAACTACTTTCTTCCAGCTTGGCATAAAAATGGTAATGCTTGTATATAACCAACACCTTAATCAAGAAATAAAACATTACCAGCACCTGAAAGACATGCTCGTGTCCCTTTCAAGTCATTTTCCTTTTCTACTCCAAGAGTAATTCTGTCTCCTAACACCATAGATGAGTTTTTGCTGTTCTTGAACTTCAGGTAAATGGAATCATGTAGTGTGTGTATTCCTTTATATTTGACTTCTTTTGCTCAACATTGTTTGTGAAATTTAGCAGTAGGCTTATGTATCACTGTCGTTTGTTCATTCTCATTGCTGTATAGTGTTTCCTTTTGAGAATGTACTACAGTTTGTTTATTTTAGTGTTGGAGAGCATCTGAATTATTACTAATAGTGTAGATGTGAACATTGTCATACATGTCTTTGTGGTAACGTGTACTTATCTCTTGTGTATATCTAGACGCCTACTTGCTCAGTCATAGGGTATGTATATGCATCTCTTTTGTAAATATTGTCAATTTTCCAAAGTGATTATACCAAGTTATACTCCTTTAAGCAATATGAGAATTCCAATGGCTCTGTATCTTTGCCAACTCTTTTTTTCTCTCTTATATTTTTAGCCATTCTGGTGGATATATGTGATATTGTGGTTTTAGTTTGTAATTTCCTGATGACCAGTGAAGTTGAACACATTTTTGGATGTTCAGTGGCTATTTAGTGTCAGCTTTTGTGAAGTGCCTATTCAAGTGTTTTGCCCAATTATTTTTTCTGCTGGGTTATTTATCTGCCTTAAGAAATTAATTTGTGGGAGCTCCTTATATATTTTAGATCTATATCTCTTTGCTAGATGCAAATATCACCTCTCCCTCTGAATATTTCCTTTTCACTCTAAATTGTGTACAGGTGAATAGAAATTCTTAACTTTAATATAGTGCAATTAATATTTTTCCTACTTAGAAATATTTGTGTTCTATTTAAGAAGTCTGCCTACTTCAACATCATGGAGATGTTGATAAGTATTTATTAAAAAACCTTTGAGCTCTCAAACGCTCTGGAATTAATTTTTGTATGTGGCATGAGGTTGGGGCCCATATGGGTATCTAAATAATCCAGCACCATTTATTTAACTGGCATTATCTTCTCCCTCTCCCAGCGGTATTGCCTTTATCATAAATTAGGTTACCATATGTGTGGGCCCAATATCAATTTTAATTTTGGTATTTTATAGACTGTTTTTTCACATTTAATATGGGATTACAGAGAGTCCAGTTATAAATGGTAGGCATTTGACTGCTCCAGAGATGATGATAATGATGACATTGACAATGGTGAATTCTATATATTGACTCCTACTCTGTGCTAGTGCTGTACCAGACACTTTAAGAAACTGAGACTCAGAAGTCACAGAGCTCATAAGTGGGCATGTAGATTCCAGCCAAGGTCGAATTTCAAGCTCTATTTGGTTATTTAATTCTTAGAATAAGAAGCAAGAAAGTGAAACTAGTTACATCAGAATAGATTTTTCATATTTTACCTAACTTGGTAAACGCAGGTTAAGACTCTCAAGTGAGACTGATTGGGAAATAAAATCAGTGAAGCTGTGTAAGTTTGTAGTGGTCTCCCCTTTCCCTCAAGAGTGATGGAACATGACAACTGGCATTAACTGAAGTTTTCTCATTCTTCAAATTGTCTGAGGCTGAAACCAGTTGTGCGGTCTGCGTGCTGCGCAAAGATGCCCAGTCTAGGGGGCTGTTGAGAACTGAGAGTTGGTCCATGTTCCAGGAGCCAAGCCCACGTTCAGGACTCTTAAGTCTGTCACAGGAAGAACCTTGAGAGTTTTTTCCAATGTACACAAAAGTCCTGGTACACAGTGTCATGTCCAGCTCAGCTCAGATCCTGAAGTTCTATCTGGGGCAATGGCGGTTCCCCTATGGGAGGCCCTGAACAGTTTACTTACATGTGAGCTTGTAGCATGTGCTGCTGGCAGGTGAGCAAGGGCACCTCTGCTGCTGAGTCTGCCTGTGACGCTGCTCAGCTTTAGTGAGGGCTCTAGTATAAATAAATGTCATAATTTGCATAACATTATAGTACCATAATTCATTTGGTACTAAATTTGAGAACATAGACTCTTAAAGATCTGATGAAAGTTGTGAATATCTTAATAGTACCACCCTTCGCATGTTTTCTACACACTTGCAAAATTCTGCATGTATTTCAGGACTCAAAAACTAGTGAATCCATCCCATGGACCCTATGAACCCTAGGTTCAGAACCCTGGCTTTAAGACTTTACATCACATATAGTAAAGGAAAAACAGAGTTTGAATGTAAAGAAGTGGTACTAGGAAAGGGTGATGCTTAGCCTTTGAAAGTGCTTTGTATAAAAGAAGCTCTCTTCTCTGAAAGAAATTACTTAAAATTAAATGAAACTAAATAATATTTATAATTAACTCAAGAAATATACAAGGATGCATAAAGTAATGTAAGATACTCAGTCCAGGGGATAGCTGGAAGTCATGTATTGTAGAGAAAAAGCAAAATGGGAAGAACTGATATTTCGAAATTAGGTACTTAAGGGTGTATCTACCTAAGTATCTAAGGATAACCAGTTTTTCCTTGTTTTAATAAATGTGGAAAATCCCTAGCAGGCTAGCAGTGGCTATGCCTTTACTTGGCTTATATGCTTAGAGTTTTGTATTTGCAGTCACTGGAGTCCAAACTGGGAGGGGAAAGGAGAGAAATACTACACTGAAGAAATGATTGGATTCTAAAATCCACGTTTTCACTATTTTGTTGTCCTTTATAGAAAAATAATAAGTTTTGGGGCTTCCCTGGTGGCGCAGTGGTTGAGAGTCCGCCTGCCGATGCAGGGGACACGGATTCGTGCCCTGGTCCGGGAGGATCCCACATGCCGTGGAGCGGCTGGGCCCATGAGCCGTGGCCGCTAAGCCTGTGCGTCTGGAGCCTGTGCTCCACAACGGGAGAGGCCACAACAGTGAGAGGCCCGCGTACCTCAAAAAAAAAAAAAAAAAAAAAAAAAGTTTTGGTTTATGGGTAACATTCTACTAAGGACTTTTAAATATTTTGAGATAAGTACATATAGCCCCACAAATTACAGTCACTTTTTTGTCCTTGTGAAATGGTCTGGGGGTGGTCAGTGCTCTTAGTGACTCTTTTCTCTGGGTTAAGAGGGGTAATTTTATTTACAAATGACCTCCATCCAGGTCCTTTCTGATGAGGTGATTTTAAACATTCTGAATTGATGCTAATAATGGGAAGGTAGGTTTTCCTATGTTGAGTATTCATTTCAGCTTTAAACCACCAATTGCATTTTCCCTGGAATTTAAGATACAGAGTTGCAGTAGAGAGGCTTTTCTTTGACCCATTAATTAATTGAGCCACTCTTTTTGAAAAATTTTAATTGTGACTATTTTAAGACTTAATTTTACTTAGCAGGAAAGAAGCATTCTGAGCTATGCAAATAATTGATCTACAGAGTCATTTCTTAAGGTATTGATACATAATGGTATCTATTGCTATATTCATAATAGAAAAACCTACTTGGATAATCATAGCGACATTTAAATTACAAGGGCTAAAATAAAACTTTTGGTACACTGTTAGCTATTTTGCTCATTCAGTATTAATAAATATAATGCTATTACTTTTAGTATTTCATTAAAAAAAACTTCACAAGTATGAATTATCTGGAAGCTGTGTCAGTCTGAATTAGTGAAAGTTCTGGAACATAAATTACTTTTAATGCATATCATCCCCTGATATAAATTTTACAGTATAAGCAATTAGGTTCAGTTTTTTTTTTTTTTTTTTTTTGCGGTACGCAGGCCTCTCACTGTTGTGGCCCCTCCTGTTGTGGAGCACAGGATCCGGACGCATAGGCCCAGCAGCCATGGCTCACGGGCCCAGCCGCTCCGCGGCATGTGGGATCTTCCCGGACCGGAGCACGAACCCATGTCCCCTGCATCGGCAGGTGGTCTCTCAGCCACTGCGCCACCAGGGAAGCCCTAGGTTCAGTTTTAATAAATGTGGGAATTATTTTTAATTACACTAGAATACCAGCCCTGAATTCCAGTCTCTGGTTACATTGTATTTCTGCTGTTGATTATAAATGGGTGCTTCCAAAGGGCTGAAATACATCATTCTGTATGAAGGTAAATGTTTACCTCCATATATTTTTTTCACATTGTTACATAATGTAAAGCTGAACTTCAGATGACCCTGAATTATCAGTTATTCTGATTTACTGGATTCTTTATTACACTTGAAGGGTCATCAGTAAGGTAATAAATTGTAATGCAGTGTTCCTAGTTAGGGAGTATTCAGAATCATGTGACTAATTCTTTCTGAAATAGCTAGACCCTAGATCGATTTCCCCACACATGCCATCACCAGGCACACATATGCACACACACCTGCCCACAAATGCATGTCCCAGATTCTAATACTTGAGCATTTAAAAATGTATACCAATTTAAGCCTTTCCTCCTCGGTCTCCTCTCAACTTATAAGATGCTATCTAATAAAAAAAAGAAATGGTAACTTGTTACTGGGACTGTTAGCAGGTTTTATTTAATATGAGAAGCAACAAATTCTTACCTCTAAAAATATATATAGCTTAAAGGAAGAGAGAGCACAGGTATATTTTAAACAAAGAATATGTTCAGGGCTTCCCTGGTGGCACAGTGGTTGAGAGTCCGCCTCTCGATACAGGGGACACGGGTTCGTGCCCCGTTCCGGGAGGATCCCGCGTGCCGCGGAGTGGCTGGGCCCGTGGGCCATGGCCGCTGGGCCTGCGTGTCTGGAGCCTGTGCTCCGCAATGGGAGAGGCTGCAACAGTGAGAGGCCCGTGTACAGCAAAAAAAAAAAAAAAGAATATGTTCAGAGGGCAACATATGAACAGCAATAACTGAAAATAGTAAAACCTGAATAGAGAACTGCAGCACAGGGGTTTATGGATAGTATATATAGGTATTGAAAAAGTATTTTTAAAGGTTTTAAAAATTGCCTTTAAACCTGTGTGTACTGGTAGAAATTATATTCTTAAAGTAATTGTCTCACTAGAAGAAGAGAATGATACACCAATCAGGTATAGAAAACATGTTGCTGGTTGAGCCTGTTGACCTCTTAGTGGAATAAATATCTAAAATTAGAACCAGAGTTACATTATGGGATCTGGGCCAATACCATTCACTCCTGTAGTTTGTTATTATGCTTAATATGACTGCATTACATCACTGTCCCATTTCTCTTTCCTGAGCTTCAGACATACTCATCCAACATCCTGTTGTTCATGAATATCTAGCAATCACTGTGACCTTCACTCCAAAACTAAACTCTTCAGCTCCTGCTAAAACCTGTGCCTTCTTCCCTCTTCTCTATTTCAATATATGGCATCATCATTCCCTCAGTTTTATAATCCACAACTGAGGCATCATTCTTGGTCCCTCCACCCCCATTCTCTTACTCATATTCAAACAGGCACTACACCCTGTTGCTACTGTATTCTAAATAGTTGTCAGATCTGCACTGATCTCCATTTCCACTGCCATAACCCATCTTAGGCCACCATCATCTCTTGCCTGAATCAACCTCTTAATTGTCTTACCTTCCTCCAGTCTTGTCTGCGCCCCTCCCCAACCCATTCTCCATATGGTCATCTGCTTTTAAGACTTTATCATGAATATGATTATGCGGTTGCCTCCCATTGTGACAATAAGCAAAAACTAGGACGGTATAGAATATAGTGCACAAGTAAGGATTGATTTTTGGAGAGAGAATGAGGGGGAAACGGGGGGGACTAGGAGAAACCTCTTGTCACCTAGAACCATATACAGTTGTGGTGACGTTTCAGAGTCATTAAAACACCTGGATTCATGGGCTTCCCTGGTGGCGCAGTGGTTGAGAGTCCGCCTGCCGATGCAGGGGACACAGGTTCGTGCCCTGGTCCGGGAAGATCCCACGTGCCGCGGAGCGGCTGGGCCTGTGAGCCATGGCCGCTGAGCCTGCGCGTCCGGAGCCTGTGCTCCGCAGCGGGAGAGGCCACAGCAGTGAGAGGCCCGCGTACCACAAAAAACAAAACACCTGGATTCAAATCATGACTCTCTTGTTAGTCGTGTAGCTGTCAACAAGCCTGCTTAGAACGTTGGCGTCTGCATCTGTAAGATGAAGATAAAAATAGAAAACTAATTTATAGGACCGCATAGAAGACTAAGTGAATAACCATGTAAGTGCCCAATAAGTGTTAGCTGCTCCTGTTATTTTTATTGGTGTACCACCTAGGAGGGAGATAGTTAAGGCAACACCACGAGACCCTTGACTAGCCAAACAGGAAGGACAGAGCAAGCATGTTGTGAAGCTTCTGCTGCCAGCACAGCTGGGAGTGGGAATGAATGTGGGCAGAAGGAGGGAAGGAAGGCACTGGCTGTGGAGGGGGTGGCTCCTGTGGGTGTGTGCCTGACGGTTTTTCCTAAGACAGACTCGGATTCAAATCAAAGAAAATAGATATTTCTGGTACTGCCCTCCTGCCCCAAATCTGATTTATCAAGGTAACTACTTAACTTCTTCACTTTTGTCTGTGTGTAAAAGGCTAGTTTTGCATGGCAAATTATCACCCTTCAGTTTAGTAGTCTGCAGGTATTTGTTAAGCGTAGTAGTGATGCACTTACAGGGAATTAAGCTAAAAGAAAATCCTAAGTACCAACACCTGGTGAGGAACATGTTCTATGTATGGAAATTTAGGTAAGGTATTGGGGATATGATGTAACTTCTGTATGCCCCGATTCAGCAGTCAGTCCTTCAAATCAGACTTCAGTTACAAATGGGATGCTCTTCCACTCGTGCCTAGTTCACGCCCAGGCTACTGCATTGGCCCCTAAAGATGAGCTTCTTTCCCATGCATGTTGTTGGTGCTGTTTCCCTCTGGGGACTAGCCCGCCAAAGGTCAGTAGAGCTCCCGACCCTTCTACTTTCTTAGGAGCCTTTGAAGTCTTAGAGCCTGTTCTGTTCGACCCCTTCTTGGCAATGTCGAGGTCTCACCTGACAGCTGTGGACATGACAGCTCTGCCACTGCCCTGTTCAGACTTGCTATCAACCTTTAACACAGCACTGTTCAGTCCATTATTCCGAAGCCCAGTTTACTTAAGTGCAGTTACTGCGAAGTTGAATTTATCCAATATGTTTATGCTTTCACAGGCTTTGGTGTCCTTGGGGCTAAAGGGTGCTAGATACCATTTATAGTCATGATCCGTTGTAGAGAAATAGCATCCTTGAAGATATTGCCAGAGAGCAACTGGCAAGATTTATTTGCACTGTGAAATTTTAATTGCCATAGCTTTAGACTTTAAAGTTTTATTTTGAGGTCAGCCCTGCTCAGTCATGGAAGAGCAGAGATTTGGCTGTTTTGAGAGTGATTGGGTTGTAAGAAGGGAGTTGGAGTAGCATGATCTAGGGGTTAGCTCCAGCACACGTGGGCAAAACTGAAGGACGGCTTTGTCCGGAGACTCTTGTGCTTTGGAGGGGGAGGAGTAAGACTGATTGCCACATTTAGATGTCCTTTGAGAGAAGCTATGCCTTTTGAGCTCCATGAGGGAAGAGTTGCAGTAGGAGCAACACTGGGCAAATAGCTCCTAAGTGGCAGAAACAATGAAGCGGGGGCACTTTTAGAGAAAAAGGAGGAAAAAAACCTCTAAAATTTAAATATGTTGTTGACAAGAAGAGCTCAGATTTACCTTTAAAACCTTATGAAATCTTCCTTCAACGAGGAGCACAAAAGGCAAAACTACAGAATGGTGTAAAAAAAAAAAATCGATATGGGTATCCAACTACATTGCAGACGCACTATAATGTTGACCATTGCATCTCAGTGTTTGGTGAGTTCACTTCTGTAAATATCGGAAGGACCTTCTAACACTTTCAGTTATGACAAGGTAGGTCCTTGAGTGTCAAGTAGAATTGAGCATTATGGTATGGCTTTCATATCATTCCAGAAATTTATAGAAGTGTCATAGTGATTTTTAAAAGCCTGTTTTTATTTTCCTTCCATGCTCCTTTTACTTCCAAGAATGATTCCATTTCAGTTCATGTGGGTAAAAGTCCATAAGTTACTGCCTTCGTGATTAATCTTATTTGAGAATCCTCTTCAACCACCCTGTCATGAGTTGTAGAAATTTTGTGTGCCGTGAACTTGTCAAAAACAAACCACAGATTTTTTCTGTGGCTTTTTTTGTTTTTGAAAGCTGCTGAGCACTTTAGTGTGAACATCTTATATTTCAAAAAAACATGAAATAAAAATACATTAGCCAGAGGCCAGAATGGAACCTTAGTGCTTGTGTGCCTCTACTGAGATAGTATTGGATGCCAGTTTTGCCAGACTCGGGAACATTTAGATTTTGTTTCTGAGAGGAAGCAGTGCATAGCCATAAGCCACATTAAGTTCATTAGGTGCAATTGCTACATGACACAGTTAATATGGTGACAGAAATAAACTCTTCAGTGACTCAATAATAGTGGCACCAATTTTAACCAATTTATCAGACAATTGAGTATATTCTGCACTTGGGATGGATTTAAAAAAATATGGTGCCCATTTTCTTGTTTGGTTTATTTGGCTTTGCAGACCCAGTTTAGTTTATGAAGATGCAGATACATATCCACTAAGCATGTCAGCCTTGGTAGTGGGAGTGGCCCTGTTGCTAGTGCTTAAGGGAGCTTTTACTAACCAACCTGGGAACACATCTTGAAGGGGGTTGAGCATGTGGGGAAGCCTCTAATGTATCTTGGAGGAGAGTGTATGTGTGTGTATGTGTATGTGCATGTTTGCTCTCAGTAATCTGTATGCTTGTGTATGAAATATAAAGGTTAAAAATTACCAGGCATAACATCATACAAATTGGATTACAGTCATGTTTGTTAAATGCTGAGATAAAAATCTGTAGTTTGTTTATTTATTTTGCAAATAATCACCTTACCCATATAACTAAGTGACACTACATTCTGTCACTTAATAAAACTTAATGCTCCTTGGGAAAAAATACATTATCAAAAGAAATCCCTGAAGTATGACCCTTTTGCTCCATTTTAAAAATGAGAAGAGACCTTCAAGATGGTGGAGGAGTAAGACATGGAGATCAACTTCCTCCCCACAAATACATCAGAAATACATCTACATGTGGAACAACTCCTACAGAGCACCTACTGAATGCAGGCAGAGACCTCAGACTTCCCAAAAGCCGTGTGGCTGACAGGGTCTTGGTGCTCCGGCCGGGTGTCAGAGGCCTGTGCCTCTGAGGTGGGAGAGCCGAGTTCAGGACATTGGTCCACCAGAGACCTCCTGGCTCCACATAGTATCAAACGGCAAAAGCTCTCCCAGAGATCTCCATCTCAACACCAAACCTCAGCTCTACGACCAGCAAGCTACAGTGCTGGACACCCTATGCCACACAACTAACAAGCTAGGAACACAGCCCCACGCATTAGCAGAGAGGCTGCCTAAAATCATAATAAGGTCACAGGGACCCCAAAATACAGCACCAGACAAGGTCCTGCCCACCAGAAAGACAAGATCCAGCCTCATCCACCAGAACACAGGCATTAGTCCCCTCCACCAGGAAGCCTATACAACCCACTGAACCAACCTTAGCCACTAGGGGCAGACACCAAAAACAGCGGGAACTATGAGCCTGCAGCCTGCGAAAAGGAGACCCCAAACACAGTAAGTTAAGCAAAATGAGAAGACAGAGAAACATGCAGCAGATGAAGAAGCAAGGTAAAAACCCATCAGCCCAAACAAATGAAGAGGAAATAAGCAGTCTACCTGAAAAAGAATTCAGACTAATGATAGTAAAGATGATCCAAAATCTTGGAAATAGAATGGAGAAAATACAAGAAATGTTTAACAAGGACCTAGAAGAACCAAAGAGCCAACAAACAATGATGAACAACAGAATAAAAGAAATTAAAAGTTCTCTAGAAGGAATCAATAGCAGAATAACTGAGGCAGAAGAATGGATAAGTGACCTGGAAGATAAAATAGTGGAAATAACTACTGCAGAGCAGAATAAAGAAAAAAGAATGAAAAGAATTGAGGACAGTTCAGAGACCTCTGGGACAACATTAAACACACCAACATTCGAATTATAGGGGTCCCAGAAGAAGAAGAGAAAAAGAAAGGGACTGAGAAAATATTTGAAGAGATTAAAGTTGAAAACTTCCCTAATATTGGACAGGAAATAGTCAAGCAAGTCCGGGAAGCCCAGAGAGCGCCATCCAGGAAAAATCCAAGGAGAAACACACCAAGACACATATTAATCAAACTATCAAAAATTAAATACAAGAAAAAATATTAAAAGCAGTAAAGGAAAAACAACAAATAACATACAAGGGGATCCCCATAAGGTTAACAGCTGATCTTTCAGCAGAAACTCTGCAAGCAACAAGGGAGTGGCAGGACATATTTAAAGTGATGAAAGGGAAAAACCTACAACCAAGATTACTCCGCCTAGCAAGGATCTCATTCAGATTCGAGGGAGGAATGAGAACCTTTACAGACAAAAGCTAAGAGAATTCAGCACCACCAAACCAGCTCTACAACAAATGCTAAAGGAACTTCTCTAGGGAGGAAACATAAGAGAAGGAAAAGACCTACAAAAACAAACCCAAAACAATTAAGAAAATGGTAAAAGGAACATATATATCGATAATTACCTTAAAAGTAAATGGATTAAATGTTTCAAACATGAGACATAGACTGGCTGAATGGATACAAAAACAAGACCAGTATATATGCTGTCTACAAGAGACCCACTTCAGACCTAGGGACACATACAGACTGAAAGTGAGGGGATGGAAAAAGATATTCCATGCAAATGGAAATCAGAAGAAAGCTGGAGTATCAGTTCTCATATCAGACAAAATAGACTTTAAAGAATGTTACAGGAGACAAAGAAGGACACTTCATAATGATCAAGGGATCAATGCAAGGAGAAGATATAACAATTATAAACATTTATGCACCCAACATAGGAGCACCTCAATACATAAGGCAAATGCTAACAGCCATAAAAGGGGAAATCAACAGTAACACATTCATAGTAGGGGACTTTAACACCTGACTTTCATCACTGGACAAATCATCCAAAATGAAAATAAGGAAACAGAAGCTTTAAATGATACATTAAACAGCATGGACTTAATTGATATTTATAGGCTATTCGGTCCAAAAACAAGGAATACACTTTCTTAAGTGCTCATGGAACATTTTCCAGGATAGATCATATCTTTGGTCACAAATCAAGCCTCGGTAAATTTAAGACAATTGAAATCATATCAAGTATCTTTTCCGACCACAAGGCTATGAGACTAGATATCAATTGCAGGAAAAAACATCTGTAAAAAATACAAACACATGGAAGCTAAACAATACACCACTTAATAACCAAGAAATCACTGAAGAAATCGAAGAGGAAATCAAAAAATACCTAGAAACAAATAACAGTGAAAACACCCTGACCCAAAACCTATGGGATGCAGCAAGAGCAGTTCTAAGAAGTTTATAGCAATACAATCCTACCTCAAGAAACAAAAAACGTCTCAAATAACAACCTAAGCTTACACCTAAATCAATTAGAGAAAGAAGAATAAAAAAACTCCCAAAGTGAGCAGAAGGAATGAAATCATAAGTAAATGAAATAAATGAAAAAGAAATGAAGGAAACAGTAGCAAAGATCAATAAAACTAAAAGCTGGTTCTTTGAGAAGATAAACAAAATTGATAAACCGTTAGACTCATCAACAAAAAAGGGGAGAAGACTCAAATCAATAGAATTAGAAATGAAAAAGAAGTAACAACTGACACTGCAGAAATACAAAGGATCATGAGAGATTACTACAAGCACCTCTATGCCAATAAAATGGACGACCTGGAAGAAATGGACAAATTCTTAGAAAAGCACAACTTTCTGAGACTGAACCAGGAAGAAATAGGAAATATAAAAAGACCAATCACAGCACTGGAATTGAAACTGTGATTAAAAATCTTCCAACAAACAAAAGCCCAAGACCAGATGGCTTCACAGACGAATTCTATCAAACATTGAGAGAACAGCTAGCTCCTATCCTTCTCAAACTCCTCCAAAATATAGCAGAGGGAGGAACACTCCCAAACTCATTCTACGAGGCCACCATCACCCTAATACCAACACCAGACAAAGATGTCACAAAGAAAGAAAATTACAAGCCAATATCACTGATGAACATAGATGCAAAAATCCTCAACAAAATACTAGCAAACAGAATCCAACAGCACATTAAAAGGATCATACACCATGATCAAGTGGGGTTTATCCCAGGAATGCAAGGATTCTTCAATATATGCAAATCAATCAACGTGATACACCATATTAACAAATTGAAGGAGAAAAACCCTATGATCATCTCAATTGATGCAGAAAAAGCTTTTGACAAAATTCAACACCGATTTATGATAAAAACACTCCAGAAAGTAGGCAGAGAGGAAACTTACCTCAACATAATAAACCATATATGACAAACCTACAGCCAACATCGTTCTCCATGGTGAAAAATTGAGACCAATTCCACTAAGATCAGGAACAAGACAAGGCTGTCCATACTCACCACTATTATTCAACATAGTTGTGGAAGTTTTAGCCACAGCAATCAGAGAAGAAAAATAAAAGGAATCCAAATCAGAAAGGAAGAAGTAAAGCTGTCACTGTTTGCAGATGACATGATACTGTACATAGAGAATCCTAAAGATGCTACCAGAAAACTACTAGAGCTAGCCAATGAATTTGGTAAAGTAGCAGGATACAAAATTAGTGCACAGAAATCTCTGTGATGAGAAATCTGAAAGAGAATTTAAGGAAACAGTGCCATTTACCATTGCAACAAAAAGAATAAAATACCTAGGAATAAACCTACCTAAGGAGACAAAAGACCTATGTGCAGAAAACTATAAGACGCTGATGAAAGAAATTAAGGATGATACAAACACGTGGAGAGATATACCATGTTCTTGGATTGGAAGAATCAACATTGTGAAAATGACTATAGTGCTCAAAGCAATCTATAGATTCAGTGCAATCCCTTTCAAACTATCAATGGGATTTTTTACAGAACTAGAATAAAAAATTTCACAATTTGTATGGAAACACAAAAGACCTCAAATAGCAAAAGCTATCTTGAGAAAGAAAAACAGAGCTGGGGGAATCAGGTTCCCAGACTTCAGACTATACTACAACGCTACACTAATCAAGACAGTATGGTACTGGCACAAAAACAGAAATATAGATCAATGGAACAGGATAGAAAGCCTAGAGATAAACCCCCACACATATGATCAACTTATTTTTTGATAAAGGAGGCAAGAATATACAATGGAGAAAAGACAGCCTCTTCAATAAGTGGTGCTGGGAAAACTGGACAGCTACATGTAAAAGAATGAAATGAGAACACTCCCTAACACCCTACATAAAAATAAATTCAAAACGGATCAAAGACCTAAATGTAAGGCCAGACACTATAAAACTCTTAGAGGAAAACATAGGCAGAGCACTCTATGACATGAATCACAGCAAGATCCTTTTTGACCCTCCTCCTAGAGAAATGGAAATAAAAACAAAAATAAACAAATGGGACCTAATGAAACTTAAAAGCTTTGGCACAGCAAAGGAAACCATAGAGAAGAGGAAAAGACAACCCTCAGAATGGGAGAAAATATTTGCAAATGAAGCAACTGACGAAAGATTAATCTGCAAAATATACCAGCAGCTCATGCAGCTCAATATCAAGAAAACAAACAACCCAATCCAAAAAATGGGCAGAAGACCTAAATAGACATTTCTGCAAAGAAGTTATACAGATTGCCAACAAACACATGAAAGGATGCTCAACATCACTAATCATTACAGAAATGCAAATCCAAACTACAGCGAGGTATCACCTCATACCAGTCAGAATGGCTATCATCAAAAAGTCTACAAACAATAAATGCTGGAGAGGGTGTGGTGAAAAGGGAACCCTCTTGCACTGTTGGTGGGAATGTAAATTGATACAGCCACTATGGAGAACAGTATGGAGGTTCCTTAAAAAACTACAAATAGAACTACCATATGACCCAGCAATCCCACTACTGGGCATATACCCTGAGAAAACCATAATTCAAAAAGAGTCAAGTACCACAATGTTCACTGCAGCTCCCTTTACAGTAGCCAGGACATGGAAGCAACCTAAGTGTCCATCGACAGATGAATGGATAAAGAAGATGTGGCACATATATACAATGGAATATTACTCAGCCATGAAAAGAAATGAAATTGAGTTATTTGTAGTGAGGTGGATGGACCCAGAGGCTGTCATACAGAGTGAAGTAAGTCAGAAAGAGAAAAACAAATACTTTATGCTAACACATATATATTGAATCTGAAAAAAAAAGAAAAAAAATGGTTCTGAAGAACCAAGGGGCAGGTCAGGAATAAAGAGGCACATGTAGAGAATGGACTTGAAGACACAGGGAGGGAGAAGGGTAAGCTGGGACAAAGTGAGACAGTGGCATGGACTTATATATATTACCGCATGTAAAATAGATAGCTAGTGGGAAGCAGCCACATAGCACAGGGAGAGCAGCTAGGTGCTTTTTGGCCACCTAGACAGGTAGGATAGGGAGGGCGGGAGGGGGATGCACGAGGGAGGAGATATGGGGATGTATGTATTTGTAAAGCTGATTCACTTTGTTATAAAGCAGAAACTAACACACCATTGTAAAGCAATTATACTCCAATAAAGATGTTAAGAAAAATAAAGATGAGGAAACAGAGTGAGAACAATATAGTAAGAAATAGAGGAAGGAAGCACCACGATGGTGGCTGTTCACAGAATCTGCTTTTGGATGTCTACCTTTATGACTTGGAAAGCAACATGTTCAGTTCTGAACTCCCCTTCATGTTCCAAACTGTATATCCAACTACTCATTGATTATTTCTGTCTGGTTTTAACTATATCTTTCATCTAGATGATGTCGATTGCTAAGGCATAGCAAAAACTACTCCTTGTCATAGTGAGTCAGACAATACTAGATCAATATACAGATAAATGATATGACTAGGCAATAGCTAGTGTTAATTAGTCCCAAGTTAGCACTGGTTGTAGCAATTGGTGCTGTGTTAATAATGCAGGCATACGTATTGAACATAGATTGTTATTTAGGAAAAAATGGATTAAAATTATGCTCCTGAAACAAAAATAAGTCTTAGTTAAAAAATAGTTTAGTAATGTTATGAGTCAGACTGGTGCTCTTTGCTAGTTTACATGACTAGTGTCGAAATTATTCCCATTAGGGAATAGATTAAATTGGGAGACATGTCTGTTGCTTCTTCTTGGAAGCCTAGATATCAAAGAAACGTTGAGTGTCATGATTGTGATTTTGTCATAGTTACGTGAAATAAAGTCAGCCAAAGGAGGAAACCAGCTTTCTTTAAGTGCAATCGAAAGGCCTAGACTGCATGACCTATCTACGTCCTGGCTACCTTTAAAGTTCCAAATTCTTGTTGAAGATATTTCCTTACACTGATACATAGACATACTCATCCAAGGTCGACTTTTCCTTCCCCTTTGTAAAACCTTGGAAATTATTTTGTAAGAAAAGCTAGTCTTCATTTCTGAAGCTAATGGACATGATTTTGAGGGAAGTAAGCATGTCCTTACCTATAGTTTATGAATTGACTGCCAAAACTGTTCCACGAGTAACAGCAGGAATTCAGAAGAGATCTAACCTGCTGCCGATTGCTAACTTGTTAGCTCATGTCCAAGCTTACAATTCAGTGTAAATTCATCCCATATTGGTGAGCCAGGCTGATCCTAATTGGATTACAGTGAAATTTTTAGGATTGCTACGTATCAGATGTTTGCCAGTCAAAATAAACAAAAGAGGAAACAAATCGTTAACAAATCATTTGGCTAAGGAGTTGAACCTTATGAAAGATTAGGAATGTGACTATGCCTCAGACTGCCACAGGAGACTGTTCTTAAATGAAGAGAAAAGCTGTTAACTTAAGCACAGGGCAATGATGATAGTCTGTAATTCTTAAAGATCATTTTATTTTCGGAAAATCATTTGAAAAGGCAGATATTAATGATCTTCTTGCCTCAGGACTAATACACAAAAGTCTAAACAGTGGGCCTCAGTTCACACAATAAAATATTATAAAACCAAGAATACCGTAGAATTTCCTATTTCAATTTGGAATTCTACTAAGCTAGATAGTGTTTATCCCTTAACACTATGAGTAAAATGAATATCTTAAAATGACCCATCTGAAAATAAGTGTGTGTATGCGTTTGTGTGTGTGCAGGCAGGTGCATTGCTTTGTTGTTAACTGCATTCACCTTTAGCACTGGGTTGGGGACGGTTGGCTGTCACTTCCAGTTGAATGGCACTGGCCCTTGTGTCATCAGTTTCTCTGGTGCTGGGCAGAGTTAAAGGCTGCAGGTGTGGATTTAACCAGGCCCACTTCTGAGCTGGACTCTTTACTGTGGGATCCCCTCTGGCTCCTTGCTGTCTGTCACAGGGCTAGACAATCCAAAGATCAAGTTAGATACCCAGCTGTGGCTTCATACGGTAGAAAAAATGTATCTTCTACAAGCGGTAGAAGTTTAAAATGATGTGTTGATAAGTTAGTAAACTGGCTTTCCATTTTATTTCTCCCTTTTCTTACATTAACACTTCTTGAGATGTGACATTCTTTGCCAGGAGCATGATATTGATATTGTGTAAAGCAGCCAGCTGCAGGAGCAATGGCAAAAATATAGATGCATGTACAATGTGTTTTTAATTCTTAGAAAAATAGAATAAATTCAGGATTGAATTGCTTTGTACATTCCTAGTTTCAGGACTTCCATGCAGTGAAAGATGCCTGCCCTCCTGTCAGAACTAGAAAAAGGATACAAGCCACCTCCCCTTTCACAGACGGCTAATTGGACTCGCAGTGCAACTGGTTGTGCATTGCTGGAAATCACTTAAGACAATTTTGTTCTATGTGCAAAAAACAAAACAAAGTAGAAAGTAGTTTTGGGAAACCCAGGACTGCTAATAGCTATTAGCTAGCTGTTTATTGTGCTGATGTACTTTAAAAATAAAAGAAACATTTTGGGCAGACATTATAACTGCATCATATCCAAACAAACTATTGAATTATAAAGTAAAGCCTGTGAGTTTTCTCTTAAGAAGCAAATACATTTAAGAATCTGCTGTGACAAATCAGTATCAAAATGTGTACAAAATTACAAGAACAAATAGAATGTTGTTTTTGACTGGTTTGTTTATATTGGAACTATATTATTTTATGTGAAGTATGTGTAAAAGAGCATTAGATTTGAAAACTCTGTGTTGAATATCATTTCTGACAGCCTTTTTTAGGGTCACTAAAATTCCAATAATTCAGTCTAGAATTGAAGTCGATTCCAGAGAAAAATTTAATATAGTCTGCTTGCCTGCCAGCTTCAACATAGTTTCAGAGCATTGAAATGGTTTGACACATTGAAATATAAAGTACATTTGTCATAGCTATTGGTGGAGTATTTTATGTGATCGCATCTAACAAAGATCAAGTTAGAGTAAAACTTACACTGTTTTTTTATGTTTGTGAAGAGGATTTTGTTTTATCTTGTTTTCTTTACAGTCCTGATTTGATTTATTACAAAGTCTAGTAAACTATTCCTAGTAATAATAAAGAAACACATTGCCTGAACTGATTTTGAATTGCAGTGGAACATCTCTGTTACCACAATCATTTACCATTTCAAAGACCCATGTGAGTTCAGGATTTTGTCACAGAAGGGGTCCATTCTCTAGCAAATAGAAATTGTGTAATTAGAAGAAAGCTTTTCAACCTCTCGAACCTCAGTTTTCTCATCTGTAAAATGGGGGTGATATTACTAAGTTTGCAGGATTTGGGGGGTTTTTTGGGAAAAGATTCAAGATGTTACATGTATAACCCTAACTCCATGACTACTACCTAGCAATTATTCTCTAAAAAATTTTATTATATTCGTATGGCTTATGGGAATTACATTCATAGAATGAATAGAATGAAATCTGCAGAACATATAGGTATTAGCATACCAGGAAGTATTTAAATGAAACTCCAATATAGTTTATTTTTTGTAAAATACTGTATTAGTTATTGCAAAAGTAATATGATTTTTCTGGTATACGTTCAGTCCTGGTTGTTTGTTTATATATTTGAGCAATCTGGGGTTTCTTGTGTTGAGAGTGTAATGATAAAGTTGATTCTGTTTTAGATTATTTTATTGAGCATGGATTAAACTGGGATGGACCTTAGCATTATGCAGCAATGCTGTTTATGAAAGTATAAGAATCTCTTTATTTTTCCGTTCAAACAGTCATGTACACATAACCTTTTATCTGTAATTCAGATGTTGATTTTAATAGCTGTAAATACAAGTAGACCAACAAGTCAGACATCAGCTTTGTAAGAAGACAATTTCTGTGTCTGACTAAGAGCTCCTAGTAATAGTATTTGGCTGATACGGTTACAATATATTATGAGTGGGAATTCTGTTAGGCAGAACTGATTCCAAGACCCTAATCATTTAATATCTAATTTATTTAACAAATATCATCCGTTATATACACATACATGTGGAAACATATATTAATCAAGGTTATACATATGCATAATTTATTTGAATATTTAAAAATAGTAAATATTTTCATACTTAGCCTACAGATTTTAATGGATGACTAATGTTTTATGATCTGCCTATAAAATATAAAGTGATTTGAAAGGGTTGTAAGTTAAACATGCAATGAGTAGCCAAGACTAACAAGTCCCAATGTGTGTTCTACTGAACTCAAGTTCAACAATGTTAATAAAAATTATGTAAAGAAGTTTTCCAGGTTGAAATAAGTTTGGAACACCATTGTTAAGCCATTTTCACAGTAGGATTTCTTAAAGCATTTAATTTTCTCATTGCTATATATTAGCTAGTAATAGACCATAGCAGGGTTGTAATGTGCTGTTTCCCTAACTTTTTTCAACACAAAAGCCTTTTCAATTTTTTTTTTTTTTAGTATCTTACAGCTTTAATAATCATTAGAACATACTATGAGAAATTGAAATTTAAATGGAATGTGCTACAAAATTTCTTTATCAGGAGGTCCAGTCAGGGTTTGGGAGCCACCCCATCTGTTTGAACGGAGAGAATTTAATATAAAAAATTAACTAGGTACAATGTTGTTAACTAGCAACTGAGAGGGTAAAATGAGAACATGGGCAAATCATGTAGATAACAATGTGGAAAGCGAGTACTACCACCAGGATGAGGGGGACGAGAAGAGGCTGGAATTAGTAAGACTTAAAGCTTAGAGAGACCCCATGAAGCTGGCACTCAGACCTCTGAAGAGGGAACGTGGACCAGTTCGTGCTGGTGTCTCTGGAAAAGCAGATGAGGCTGATCTTGCAGTGTTAGAAAAGCAGCAAACTGTGTTCAGCTACAGTCACTGGAAGGAACTGCGACTGTTAGGGTGAAGAGACACCACTGGGTTGGTGCTAACAGAACCAGCCAGGAAGCCCACAGAGAGCGTCTCCCTTCCCCTTTCAGCCCTTAGTGCCCCCTGTGACATTGCCTTACATGGAGCATCGGCCCGAGTAGAAATGGGATTTGCAGAGTCCCAGCCCCAGCCCCAGAGGGATGATTCTGAAGCTGATAACAAAAGCTTAATTGGCACAGCTGCTTTATAAGAATGCAGACTTTTATAAAGAAATGTTAGAATTATTTTCAAAATGGTCCTACTTTCATCTTAGATTGAATTTGCCATAGTAATTCACAAAGCAAACCAACTCACTTTATAACTTGCATCTCCAGGAGCAATATTTCATTATTGCATTAATATTCCGTTATTAATGTACATGTTTTCTGAAACAAAACAAGAGGGTTAGTTTGTATTTTTTAATGATTCAAAAGTAAGTTCATCGTTGGAGGCCTGCACAGGCCCCGACTTTGTAATGCTATTCAGCACATTTCTTCTACTGCTTCCTGGGATTCATATGCAGAGAGGCATTTGAGATCAAATGCACATAGATTCAAGCAGAAAGATGCTGTGCTACTGAGAATCTGTGAGACACTAATAGGGTGGTGAGGTTACTTCCTTACAGAAGGCTTGGGTGTTTGACAAACTTTGTGGGTTATTCAAAGGGTGCCCCTTGTAAGAGTCATCAGTAATGACTGAGAAATGCAATCACACAAGTGCAATCAACAGATGAGAACCTCCTGCTCTGTCTGAGCCTTACATTTACTTAATGCTACAGCAATAAGAGTTTTAGCAGGCATATTTTGGGTTTATCATATATATGTGGTGTTCATGTAAATTCTACTTACTGACAAAATCCACTTTTACATTTGTAATAGCCCAGGGGAAAGCTAAGCGGGATTATAAGTCAAGAAATTGAAGAAGCAACTTTTACTATGAAAGGGTTATCATCAATAGGATATGCAACATCTAGAGATTATATGTGTATTAGGCTAGGTTAAAATGCTGTAATTAAATGGTGCAAAAATTTGTAATAAAAGGAAAAGAAGCCTGAGGAAACGGGCTATGGAAAAGTTGACTTTAGGACATGGGAGGAGGAGGTGGCCATGACCACAACAAACCAGTTAGGGATGGAAGGGAATAAGATGCCAAGGACATGAGAGAATAGAATTTGAAGAATGAATAATAGTAGTGACTTTACTAACATTATTGAGTGCTTACCATGGCCCAGTCTCTGCTCAGAGTGCTTTGGGTATATTAAGGAAAAGGTTAATACCGTAAAGGGACTGGAGACATGTCCTGAAGACTGTGGACTGAAAAAAGGCTGTTGGCTTTGACCTTTGGAGGGGTTATTTGGGACTTCCTGGTAGAACCATTTTAACATAGTGAAAGTATTAGAAACTAGGTCTCAAATGTTTAAAGAGAGAAGAATCAGCAAGAAGGTAGTCAATTCAAGCTGCTCTTTCTAGAGCTTTGTCAGTGGAGAAAGAAAGATCATATATGCAGTTCTGTCAACTCTTTCTCAATGCTTATGACGATAGGTATGTTTAAAAATTCAGAAGGTGAACATGTAATACTGATGTCATAAGGCATCTCTTCTGAGTCTGAGGTTATGAAGGACCAGCTGCTTTGGGAGGATAAAACAATATGATGATGAAAGGGACAGTGCATGTTCTATAAGGGGTTAGGTCTTAACTAACAGAGAAGTTGAGTAAAGTAAGCAACCAAGAAATGCATGCTATTTAGAAATCATCCTGTGAGTTACTAGAATATGAAAATAACTTTGAAAGCAGTTTTTTGCTATGAGATAGTCATCACTCTCTCTTGTTTGTATTACATGGAATCTATCAAAGATTGTTTTGGTAGAAACTTTGACTAGTTTCTCTGAGATTACTGAGCAGTGACTTATAATTAAGACATATATGGAAAATGGTATGAAGGTGGCCTGCATCTGTCCAGTGACTTAGTCTAACTCATAGTTTGGGAGAAATCTTTCTGCTAGCTCCTTGACTTGTAAGTTAAAATCAATTTCATAGACTTTAAAAGATCTGTAAAAGGTCTTTTCCAGTAAAAGGACCTCTGTAATTTTAACAGACTCCAAGATTCATCTCATATACTTGAGTAGGACAGTATCTGTTATTTGCAGTACAGATGGGAACCTCATCCGAACTGTAATTTCCCTTTAAAACAACAAAAGAGGTCAGGTTTCAAATCTTTTGTAAGCTACTGTGGTATCTTTAAGTGAATTTTTGGAGGAAATCATTTAAAATGCTACTCTGCTCAGTAAGGGCAGCCTTCTAGTTGAGTTGTTATCTATATATTTTACTGAAACATCTTCATATAGACGTAGCTGATAATTTAGAAGTTAAACAGTATACATGCTACTTTCTGCTCCTTATGAAGCTACAAGAGCTAACTCTTGTTAGGAATCGTGTGTAGTAATTTGCAAAATTCCTCAAGAACTTTCCAAGATAAACATGTGTTGTAGTTCATATAAGAATCAAATATAAATAATTTCTAAAATAAATGAGCAAACAAACATATATACACACATACAGGCATATATATATACGTATATATGCACATAAATATGTATGCATATGTACGCTCTCTCCAGTTTATCTGATGGGCTGTTTATGAATGTCTCCCTTTAAAAAAACTTAACAATACATAACTAAGATAAATGTTATATTAGGGCAATGCTAGCTGCTTTAAAAGACTCTAAAATTTCAATAACTTAACACCATAGTTTCTTATTTTAGAATTTTCCAACATGCATTTTACTGGTGGACAGGAAGTTGCTGCTTCTACCAGTCATTTCAGAGACCCAAACTGACAGAAGCTATGGCAGGTGTCCAGAATCATTCTGAGTGTTGTCTCTGTCCCCCTTAGCTAGGAGCTGGAAGAGCAAGTAGCATCACCTGTGGAAGCTTATAATGGGCCAGGCCTAGAAGTAGCACACAATCACTTCTGCTTATATTCTGTGGGTTGGAACTCAGTCACATGGCTACATTCAATTGCAAGGGAATCTGGAACATAGAGTCCAACTGTACACCCAGGAAGAGAAAGTGGTATTTTGGCCATTACCTGTGGCCAGAATAGTTAATAAATAACTGATTTTTAGAAAGTTTTAATAGGTCATTGCTTTGTAATATAAAATCACATAATATGCTCTTTATGATTATATACATTCCTAATTTATATAACTAATGTATAGCGATATATATTAGTATTGCAACATTATGTTTGTGTTGCAGTGTGGGGTGGAGACAAAGGGGGTTCAAGGCCTGAGGGTATTTTGACTAGTCGAAGAGGGTAGCAAACGAAAAATATGTGAGAGCTATTGTTATACATCTAGATTTACCTGAGAAGCATCTCTGAGGACTCTACTTCTACTGAAGGCAGGGGGTCACTTGTGATTTCTGCTATCTACTATCACAACAGAGGAATGGCCTTGCTGTTGAAAAGTTTATATTAACTAGGATGGCAAGAGTTGTCTGTGGAAGGCGAAGAATGTGGTGTTTCTTTGTGTTCCTGTGCTGTGGTAATTTAGATTTGATTGTATTACAGAGTAGCCAGACTTGTGTCTTGTAAAAATCAAGAGCTTTTTGAAGACTTGCTCATTCCTTAGACAATACTGTAGAAAGCTACCTTTCTACAGTATATGTATGTAAACAAATATATGTAAAAGGCCATATATTTACATATTTACATACATGTAAATATTACATATATGTAAATATATGTAAAATAAATATATGTAAAAGGCCATATATTTCTGAGAGACAACAAATAAAATCCTATTGAAATTGTAACCCTCTTTTTAAAATAAATTTACACATTTTATTTAGTAAAATCATAATTAATACTTTCATTGATAAGTACCTGAAATATTTGTTGTTGTACTCGATACATGCGCCCCCCAAGGTGAATGAAAGTAACAAATCGATTATTTAGTATCAGAATCTTCCTTGACATTTTTGTCAATTGGCTAATTTTTCCCCTTTCACTTCCATATCAACCAATACAGAAATAGCCTAAATTTATGCTCTTAATATCTATACAATTTAGTCAGGGTTGAGGAACAGATAAAAGTTAGGATTATTTATGGGTGAAAACTCTGTCATTATTTCTTTTTTTTTTTTCTTTTGTGGTATGCGGGCCTTTCACTGCTGTGGCCTTTCCCGTTGCGGAGCACAGGCTCCGGACGCGCAGGCTCAGCGGCCATGGCTCACGGGCACAGCCGCTCCGCAGCACGTGGGATCTTCCCGGACCGGGGCACAAGCCCATGTCTACTGCATCGGCAGGCAGACTCTCAACCACTGTGCCACCAGGGAAGCCCTGTCATTATTTCTTTAAGGGCAACATTTATATTAGAGTTGAAGTAGACCTCAGATTTGGAGCTGCATATTCTAGTCCAATTCCCCATTCCCAGTCCAATAGGGAATTATATTGAATGACTCCCACATAATGAATTTTTGTCTTTTTTTTCCTCTCTCAGTTCAGGTACTATGTATCACATTTTATTTTCACATATTGAAAAACACTTAAGTGTTATTACATCATAATGCAGTATTATCAACAAGTACCTTTAGGTATGGGAATTAGAGGTGGGAAAATGTACTTAGAAGAAAAAAAAGGACATTTTTCAAATAATTACTTTTAAATTAACTGATTTAATAACACCACCTATAACAGAATCCTAGAATGTTTATAGCTCCCACTGTCCTTCAAGAAGGAAGAAACTATAAATATTTTACATGTAAAATTCACAAAAAATGTTAATCTTGCTCTTCTATTCCCTGTCATCCATCTTCTTTGAAACTTCCTCATCAACCACCGTTCTTCTCCCATACAGTTTACCTTATGTTGGAGAAGGCAAGTTATATATTTCAACTTTTAAAAAAAACTTTACAGAATCTACAAATCTACAAATTAAAAATAAACCTTTTTGTTATACATATGCTTGTTATTTCAGTAAGATCAACAAAATGTTTAGGAGCACAAACAAATTCATTAATTATCTTTTGTATCCAGGGCAAAATATAGCAGGCAAGTTGAAAAATGAATTGTTTATTTTTGGAGGGGCTGGGAATGAAGAACAATGAAACTTCCAAATAAAAGTAGAGTTGGACCTTTTTGCTGTGGATTTGAAAATAAGTCCAGAAGGCTGAGCTTAATATAACATGTGGCAGGTGGCCTGCGTTTGCCTGGAGAATTCCTTTAGGGCAAGACAGCTCAGCAAACACATAAATCCTTTTTTCTCTGTTATCTAGTAGCACATTTAGTTGCCATGGGGATTTTATTTATGCAGCAGATCCTCTGCAGTTCAGTTTGTGCCTAAAGTTTAACCGTACAGCTGTTACCATAAATGCTACATGGCAATATTTTCTAAACACAGACCCTAGAACAAAAAGAACATTTTTTTTCCAGCATTGTTTTTGCTTTTTATGTTCTAAAACATCTTAGTAAAGTATTCCCTTATACCAGGAAAACTTCACAAGTTCCAGCCAAGCAGTTGATATCATTTAATATTACTTAAATTGTTCAGTTGCAAATAAATTAGATGAAAATGTGGCAAATGTATTTTCGGTTAGGACAAAATTTTGCAAGTTTAACTGGATAGTTTATTATTACGCTGTATATTTAAGGTGATCTTTAAAAAAATTTTCCTCAGTACTGATACTTCTTAAAGTAGTTTAGATCAAATGATAAGATGGAAATACTTGCTACTCTATAACTTCTCACTTCCACAGCTCTTTTATCACTTTTCCCCCTACTATTTTTAGTGGAGGAGGGAGGAAAACAAGATTAAAACAAAAAAAATAGCGATTGCTTTTGCAACAATCAAGGGATATCTGAGTTTCTCCAGCTCAGGGCTAGGTCCTGATTTGGAATGAATTGCCTTTGTTTAGTCTTGATTTGTACTACACCAGATAAATCACCAACATGTCTCCTTTGTGTGAACAGCATGGATTGGTCAATGAAAAGGGGAACTGATGCTTTTAGATGGAGTACATAAAATTACCTAATACCATCTGTGTCACAGTGCACCAGGAAAATGATGAGAGGAGAACTTGAAATCCAGGTAAAGTTGCTTCCTTAGAAGGAAAGTAAAGCGTTCAGAATCAAGATATATTGTTCACATCTTCCTCCCCATGTTACATTTCTGGTATGCGATGTTGACTGTTTCAAGAACCATTGAGGCATCATCCTTATGGATGGTTCTGCTCTAGATGGAGGGTCAACATATACAGTATGAAATGATAAACTAAATGAAGGCCTTCTGTTTGCTGCCATATATTCTTGGCAGTAACCAAGCAGGTTGATGTTAAAACCGCATTACTGCAGTGGCAGCCATTAAAGATTATCTCTACTAGGAACATATAACTTTCGGATATTTCTTCTTTCTATCATAAACAGCTGCATAAGCCTGAAAAAGAATTTCGACGTGATTACTGGAATAAATTCGAGATTTTAATTGGCAGCTATTAACAGACTTTTTCTACAGGGTGTATGCTCTGGGAATTGAAAGCACCATACCTCCTGTGAGAGGTGACTAGAATCTCTTGCTGTTCACTGCAGATTTTTAGCAAGTGTTTCATGTCATTTCTTAAGGGATTTTGGAAGACAAACGTATATGCTTCCTTGTACCCATGTAATCAACAGTGATCAAGTATTTGGTTTTCATTGCTGACTTTTTTCAAGAAATTAATTCATAAACTTATTGACTCATTATGGCACTGCTACTCAAAGTGTGGTCCATGGACCAGTACTTTTGGCATCACCTGGGAGCTTGTTAGAAATGCAGAATCTCAGGCCCCCTCTCCTCTCCCACATACTGAATAAGAATCTGAATTTTAATGGGAGAAAATATTTGCAAACGAATCAATGGACACAGGATTAATCTCCAAAATATAGAAACAGCTTATGCAGCTCAATATTAAAAGAACAACCCAATTGAAAAATGGGCAGAAGACCTAAATAGACATTTCTCCAAAGAAGACATACAGATGGCCAAGAAGCACATGAAAGGATGCCCAACATTACTAATTATTAGAGAAATGCAAATCAAAACTACAATGAGGTCTCACCTCACACCAGTTAGAATGGGCATCCTCAGAAAATCTACAACCAACAAATGCTGGAGAGGGTGTGGAGAAAAGGGAACCCTCTTGCACTGTTGGTGGGAATGTAAATTGATACAGCCACTATGGAGAACAGTATGGAGGTTCCTTAAACTAAAAATAGAATTACCATACGACCCAGCAATCCCACTACTGGGCATATATCCAGAGAAAACCATAATTCAGAAAGACACATGCACCCCAATGTTCCTTGCAGCACTATTTACAATAGCCAGGTCATGGAAGCAACCTAAATGCCCATCAACAGACGAATGGATAAAGAAGATGTGGTGCATATATACAATGGAATATTACCCATAAAAAGGAACAAAATTGGGTCATTTGTTGAGATGTGGATGGATCTAGAGACTGTCATACAGAGTGAAATACGTCAGAAAGAGAAAAACAAATATCGTATATTAATGCATATATGTGGAACCTAGAAAAATGGTACAGATGAACTGGTTTGCAGGGCAGAAATTGAGACACAGATGTAGAGAACAAACATATGGACACCAAGGGGGGAAAGCGGCGGGGTGGTGGTGGTGTGATGAATTGGGAGACTGGGATTGACATGTATACACTGATGTGTATAAAATGGATGACTAATAAGAACCTGCTGTATAAAAAAAAAAAAAAAGAATCTGAATTTTGACAAGATCCCCAGTTGATTCCTATGCATATTAAGTTTGAGAAGTATTGGTATATGAGCCATAAAACTAGAGCCTAAAGGGGAGCATGGTTTCATCAGCTATTTTAACTTCTTATATTTTTTTTAATGCAGATTTTTATTCTTCTGTCTTCTGTTTTTAACTTGTACATACCCCTCAGTTCTCTCTGTGTTTATTCTTTTCTCCCTCCAGCCCAGTGATAATTAATGCCAAAATTATCCTTCAGAAATACAGGTTGACTAGCTACACTAGACTACTCAGAACTCTTTTTTAAAAAAAAATAAATTTATTTAATTTTATTTTTGGCTGCGTTGGGTCTTCGTTGCTGCACGTGGGCTTTCTCTAGTTACAGCAAGTGGGGGCTACTCTTTGTTGCGGCACGCGGGCTTCTTATTGTGGTGGCTTCGCGTTGTGGAGCACAGGCTTTAGGTGCACAGGCTCAGTAGTTGTGGCTCGTGGGCTCTAGAGTGCAGGTTCAGTAGTTGTGGTGAATGGGATTAGCTGCTCTGCGGCACGTGGGATCTTCCTGGACCAGGGCTCGAACCTGTGTCCGCTGCATTGACAGGTGGATTCTTAACCACTGTGCCACCAGAGAAGTCCTACACTACTCAAAACTCGTGAGTCACTCTCCTTTCTTGTTTATTGGTCCAATTCACCTTAAAAAATTTTTTTTAATTGAAATATAGTTGATTTACTATGTTGTGTTAGTTTCTGGTGTACAGCAAAGTGATACATTCAGATCTATATTCTTTTCAGATTCTTTTCCGTTATCGTTTACTACAAGATACTGAATATAGTTCCCTGTGCTGTACAGTAAGACCTTGTTGTTATCTATTTTATACACAGTAGCTTGCGTCCGCCAATCCCAAATTCCTACTTTATCCCTCCCCGTGTCCAGTTTGGTAACCATAAGTTTATTTTCTATGTCTCCGTTTCACGTATTTGTTCTCATCTCGTAATAGTCTGTCCTATGAACCCTGATCCAAAATCACAAGGAATGACTCACCACACCCTGGGCACAATATGCTCTTTACAACTCCATGCCCTTTCATGTGCTGTTTTCTCTTCTAGGAATATTCTCCTATTTTTCACCTAACAGAGTTTTACATAGACTTGAAGGCCCAGTTCCCCATTTTTCTAGGTGAGACACACATTTTTAAGCAAATAGAGTTAGCTGCCGAGTCTGTAGGTTATCTATGGTATTTATGCAAACCTCTGATAGAGCACTCATGACACCCTATTTTATTTAGTTAAATAATGAGTCTGACTTCCTTGCTAGACTGATTGCTCCTTGAAGACAATACACTTATCCAATTTACCTGTGTATTCCCACCACCTCGGAAAGTTACCCAGCCCATAGTAGGTGCTTGTTAAGTGCTTGTTAAATGAATTAAGTGACAAATCCATTTAAAAGGACACCTTTCAGCAGTCAACTGCTAATAAACTGAAATTTCAGGGTAAATCTATCTACTTTCTGTCTACTATCACCTCTTATAAGGAAAAATATCTTCCAGTTCTGTGAGGGTCATGTAAGATATTGTGGAAATAGGAAGGATAATAGAGGGCTACATATAAAGTAGGGTATGAAAAAGAAAAGGGTCTGAATTGAAAAATTACCGAAGCTTGAACGCTCAATTGCAGAGAAACTGGTACACTGGAGAAAACCAAGGGTGAAATAAAAATGGGTTCCAAGGATTTGATTATACTTAATGTGAAAACTGTATCACCACTTATTAGAGGTAGAGGATCCATCAGTCATCACTTTGATACTTAGGTGAGGATTAGAAGTTTACATTTGAGATAACACGTAACTTTCTTTGTGTACATTAAAACAGTGTATTTTACTTATATAAGTAAGCTTTCCATATGCACAAATGATATTACAATGTTAATATGTTAGCATTAATATAGAGGGAAAATGAGTACGTTGGATTTTTCTTCAAATATAATTGGTAGCGGTTTGTATTGAGCTATGATTATTTTCTGTTTGTATAAACATTTGCATAGAAACAGCACAGCCTGTAAAGGAATGTAGTTTTTGGACCAGACATACTGTTGTACATTTTTACCTTGTTTGCCTTATATCAACTGCTACAGTTTGAATTCATGGTGGTATTTCTAAGTTACGTTGTAAAAATGTACAGTGAATAGTTTCAGTGATTCTTTAGTAAAAGTGGAAAACTTAACTACATGACCATCACCTTTCCCTAGAAGAGGGAAACTTATCTAATTTGAATAACTAACAAAAATAAGGCTTGTGATGTCTAGGATGACATCATGAAATCAGTGACATGTTTAATTCCTATTCAATTCAAAAGGCTTTCATTTTTAATTGATCTACATTTTGCCAAACAAAGGTCACTAAAATGAGAGTTTGGGGTTTTGGTTCTAATAATGCTATTATCAGTAATGTTGGACAAGTGTTCTACGGAACTTTTGGTCCGTCTAGTTCTCAACCTGATGTTATTCTACTCAGTGTGTAACAGCCTACAAGTTTCACTCTTACTGCAAAGTTTGACAGGTCCGAAATACCTTACAGTTATTGAGGGAATCGAGACAGCTTAGAGTTAGTAGAAACAAAGACTGAGGTGCAGAAGATCCAGAATAAAACAATGTAAGGGGCCATTTACCATAGAGAAATGTTTTATTGAAGTCAGTAAGAGATCATATACAGATTTTCATTGTGGAACTCTTGATTATAAAATCACTAGAATGAGGGACTTCCCTGGTGGCGCAGTGGTTAAGATATCCACCTGCCAATGCAGGGGACATAGGTTCGATATCTGCTCCAGGAAGATCCCACATGCTGCAGAGCAGCTAAGCCCGTGTGCCACAGCGACTGAGCCTGCGCTCTAGAGCCTGCGAGCCACAACTACTGAAGCCTGTGCGCTTAGAGCCTGTGCTCCGCAACAAGAGAAGCCACCGCGATGAGAAGCCCGTGCACCACAGCAAAGAGTAACCCCCGCTCGCCACAATTAGAGAAAGCCCGCACACAGCAACGAAGACCCAACCCAGCCCAAAATAAATAAATAATTAATTAAAAGAAATAAAATCACTAGAATGAAAGGTTTGTTTTCAGTTATTAGAAGCTAAAGAAAACAAAGCAATACTTTTACTAATTAACACTTTGGAGGTATTAGTTTCTTATTTTTGAGGAAGTATTTAGAGAAAACCTGAGAATCCTGGCTAGGTTGTCACTGCTGCACAGGACAAGGATATACCTTCTTATCCTTCCATTTAGAATATAAAGGACTGTCAAATACTACTATAAATGGTCAATGATGATGTATTTTAGCAATTACTTTAGAAAATCCCTGGACACATTTAGGACATAGACTGGAGTAATGGAGAGTTTGGGGGCATTCAAGGAAAATCAAGGAACACTAGAGAAAAATGGTTAGCTTAACCATTTAAGGGGCAAGAAAGATTAAATAGTTGTAATTATATTTTGCTGCTGGGTTTCTTTTTTGGAAGCCTTAAGAGTATCAGTTAGTATTAATATGCTGAAATCTGTAAGGCTTGCAGCGTTTCCTGTGAAGTTCTATAGGGGAAAGATTGTGCATATTTCTTTGGGAAATAGACTATTACCTAAACCATTTCTGAAACCTTTTTTTTCCCTAATACTCTCAGGATAGATGTTGGGTACTGAAAGATTTTCTTGGGGTACCTTGAATAAGAAAGGGTAACTCTCTTATACTGTAGAAGCAGCATAGCATAATGGACAAGGAAAGACAGAGACTCTGAAGCCAGACCACTTGGGTCTATCTCCTGGCTCTGTCTTTAGTCAGGGATACTTGTCACATCATTGCTCTGTGTCTCTGTTTTCTCATCTGTAAAATGGGGGATAATAATGCTATTTACTCCTAAACAGTTGCAAAGATTAAATTTAATATCACATAGAACAAAGCACTTAGAGCAACTATTTGACAAAAAATATAGAGAAACTTGAGTCTGATAAATGTCTATATCCTCAACAAAAACATGTGCTATTTGAAGAGTAAAGTTTGGAGGAAACTTTAATGCAGCAGAGAAAATTGATAGTGTGAGACTGTTCCAAGGCAGAGTATTTAAATGAGAGAGTGAGACACCGTCTTTTAAGCAAATTTTATAATGCAGTGTAAAACAAGAAAGATGTTTAAACGTAGTAATTCGTTTTGGAAAGGAAGAGAAGATGTTACAGGAAGAAAGGGGCAAAGATGAGTTGCATAACATAAAGAAGTGAAGTTACGACTGCCTTTCAAGGCCCATGGCAGGGAAAATGCCCTAGGACGCTGTTAGGAATAAAAACAATGGAAGGTAAGTCTGGAATAGAACTATTCCCAGAGGCTAAAGAACTACCTACACTGACAGAATGGAGAGGACAGAAGGGAGAGGTAGGTAAAGGATGAAGAAAAAGGATATACTATTTCTGCCACTAAACTATTAGCTTCTTGAGAGCAAGGACTTTATCTTCTTTGACTTTTTAGTGCCCAGCCCTGTGCTTATCATACAATGGACACTTAATAAGCATTTAATGAATTTATGAATGAGCTTATCTAGTTATTGGATTAATTAATACACTTAATTCCTTGATTAATCAAATTAGCAAATAACTTTATGAGCACTAGAAGGAAGTAGGTCATGTATGAAATGTGATTTAACTCTTAAGTATAAAAGAAAAAGGAAAAGTGAACTTTGTTTTCAGGAAACAATAAGAAAATTTAAGCGCCAAGGTAAGGAAATAATGAGATTTCTCAGAATTACTCAGATAAAATTATGTAAGAAAAATATGAGAATTTTTTTTCTCCTTGATATGCTATTGAATACGAGTATTAAGGATGTAGAAGCAAAAATGGCTCGTAGAGAGGTCAAAGTATCATCAATCAATGAGAAAAGGCAGAATTTTTTTTTTTTTTTTTTTTCCGGGACGCGGGCCTCTCACTGCTGTGGCCTCTCCCGCTGCGGAGCACAGGCTCCGGACGCACAGGCTCAGCGGCCATGGCTCACGGGCCCAGCCGCTCCGCGGCATGTGGGATCTTCCCGGACCGGGGCACGAACCCGTGTCCCCTGCGTTGGCAGGCGGACTCTCAACCACTGCGCCACCAGGGAAGCCCAGGCAAAATTTTTAAGTGGGAAATGTTACTTATCTCTGAACTTTATAGAGAATTGACTATTTCATTGAAATATTTTCAGAGGTTTCCATTGCATTTTTCCTTAAATGAGGAAATAGAAATGTCTGTGAAACATAGTTGCTTTCTGTCTCATAAATTAAAGCCCTTGGACATGTTCAAACCCAGGGTATAAAGTATATGTGGGACTATTATGGCAACAACTAGAAGTAGGGATTAGAAGAAAAAAACACAAATCCTTAAACTAGAGCTGTTAGGAAAGAGGATCATAGAGTGTTTAATTAATTAAACAAAAATAGTAAATAGTTGTTAGATAATTGGGTTATTTACTTTTAATCAAGAAAATATACTAGATAGCATAAAGGATTTGGGGGGCAACATTATCCCTTCAGATTATCACTAATTTAGGCAACATGTTCTGTAAGGGCACCGAACACAAATGGCAACTAGTGTTGCTAGTGAATTAGAAGAAAATGAAGGTCACAAGAAAAGTCACCATTTAACCTTCAGCTGTATGCATGGGCCGTAGATACTCCATGAGAAATAAACTGGCAGACTTAAGAGTCCTACAGCCTGAAAGTTTTCAAACCACAGTCTTCCAGTGGTGGTCAACTGTTAAAATTTAAAAATGAATGGCAGCTTTTTCAATTTTATACTTCCCCTAATATTTTATCTTAAGCTTTGATATCAAGCACTCTTACCTACTTGCAAGTGATAGTGGAGGACAGAAAAGAGTAAACAATAAATGGTAAACTGCATATATTCTTTAATTCATTCGACCGATCTTTACTGAGTGTCTACTGCATGCCAGAAAAAGGCTAACACAGAACAAAACGGTTGCTGCCCCTGTTCTCCAAGCTTAAGTTAGCTGCGGTCTCCTGGCTTTGCTGTGCTCAAAAAATTCCTAGAAATGTTTAAAATGTAGATCCTCAGGTATGACACCTAAGATTGTTTCTATTAGCGTTGTGTATGGGGTGGGGTAGGGGGTAGGAGGGTGGTGGTGGTCCAGAATCTGTATTTTATCAAACACTCTGGTGATGGTGGTGCATGTGCTTGAGAAACACACTTTGAGACTCATTGGGCTAGTGGAAGATAGAGGATTATTGCTGTGCTAGAGAAAATCAGGGTGTGGTAGGAGGACAGGGCAGAGGTGCCTAATGAGGAGGGGGACATTGCGGGTGGAGGAGAGCTTGCCACAGGAGGTTTTTCCAGAGCAAGAGGCATCAGCTTGGTTAGATGATGGATGGAAAGGGCTTGGCTAGGATGAAAGTGTTTGGATGGAGGAACTGTAGGGAGGGAAGAGTAGCAGACTGCTCCAGACAGAAGGAACAGCAGATGTAAAGACTGACAGCTCATGCCCTTGCCCTACTTGGCATGCTCCTCTTGCACTTAATGTTGTACCAGGTTTCAACAAGTACGCACTGAACGGACTCCACTTATCACTAAAGATAAGACTTGTTCCCAACCCTGAAGAAGCTTGTGGTTGGGGACGTGGGTAAATCATGTGTTTTAAGTGATTCAAATTTGTGAAATGCTTGTTAGTTACAAAAATATATATATATATATATGTAACACATATGAGCTGTGCAATGTAATAAAATAGACCCCTCTGATTTCACCTCCCAGTTTAAAGGACTAAAAGCTTAGCAGTACCGTTGAGGCTGCCTGGATTTCCCCTGCTCCCATCCCCTGCTGAGATCCCCTGATTTTTTTGTTTATTGTTCCCTCTTGTTGATTTTTTTAACCGTAAATAAATAATTTTGGACAGGCTCCATATTAACACCACATCAGCCATGAATCACAGTTTGAGTTTTGCTATTCTTGTCTTGTTTCTGCTTTTAAATGCAGTTCTTCTGATATTTAACTGCCAAGATTTTCTGTAGTTTTTTTCATGGATATCTTTCATTTAGTGAAGGAAATCTCTTTTTATTTTGAGTGTGTTAACAAGTGTTTTTGTTTGTTAATTGTGCATTTGTGTGGAATTTAAGTGGCTTTTCTGCATGTACTGAGGTTATCTTCTGATTTTTTACCTTTAATCTATTAATGTGGTAAATTACATTTAAAGATTTTTCTAGTATTGTATTTCTGGTATAAAACCAACTTGACCATGAGATTTCTCTATTTCATACACTGCTAGATTGTTTCCTAACATTTTGTTGTAGTTCTTTTATCGTTTATTGGGATTTTATAAAGTGACACACTTTTTAGGGTTAGTTAATGATGTGGTCTCTTTTTTTTTTAACCTCTTTACTGGAGTATAATTGCTATACAGTGTTGTGCTAGTTTCTGCTGTATAACAAAGGGAATCAGCTCTATGTATACATATATCCCTGTGCTAGTTTCTGTTGTACAACATAGTGAATCAGCCATATGCCGACATATATCCCCATATCCCCTCCCTCTTGAGCCTTCCTCCCACCCTCCCTATCCCACCGCTCTAAGTCGTCGCAAAACACCGAGCTGATCTCCCTGTGCTATGCGGCTGCTTCCCACTAGCTATCTTACATTTGGTGGTGTATATATGTCAGTGCTACTCTCACTTCATCCCAGCTTCCCCTTCCCCCCACCCTGTGTCCTCAAGTCCATTCTCTACATCTGCGTCTTTATTCCTGTCCTGCCACTAGGTTCATTAGTACCATTTTTTTTTGATTCCATGTATATGTGTTAGTGTACGGTATTTGTTTTTCTCTTTCTGACTTACTTCACTCTGTATGACAGACTCTAGGTCCATCCACCTCACCACAAATAACTCAATTTCGTTTCCTTTTATGGCTGAGTAATATTCCATTGTATATATGTGCCACATCTTCTTTATTCATTCACCTGTTGATGGACACCTAGGTTGCTTCCATGTCCTTGTCTAATGTAAATAGTGCTGCAATGAACATTGTGGCACATGTCTTTTTTTGAATTATGGTTTTCTTAGGGTATATGTCCAGTAGTGGGATTGCTGGGTCGGATGGTAGTTCTATTTTTAGTTTTTTAAGGAACCTCCATACTGTTCTCCATAGTGGCTGTATCAATTTACATTCCCACCAACAGTTCAGGAGGGTTCCCTTTTCACCACAGCTTCTCCACCGTTTATTGTTTGTAGATTTTTTGATGATGGCCATTCTGACCGGTGTGAGGTGATACCTCATTGTAATTTTGATTTGCATTTCTCTAATGATTAGTGATGTTGAGCACCTTTTCATGTGCCTCTTGGCCACCTGTATGTCTTCTTTGGTGAAATGCCTGTTTAGGTCTTCTGCCCATCTTTAATTGGGTTGTATGTTTTTTTGATATTGAGCTCCATGAGTTGTTTGTATATTTTAGAGATTAATCCTTTTTCTGTTGTTCATTTGCAAATATTTTCTCCCATTCTGAGGATTGTCTTTTCATCTTGTTTATACTTTCCTCTACTGTGCAAGAGCTTTTAACTTTCATTAGGTCCCATTTGTTTACTTTTGGTTTTATTTTCATTACTCTAGGAGGTGGGTCAAAAAAGATCCTGCTGTGGTTTATGAGGAAGAGTGTTTTTCCTGTGTTTTCCTCTGAGGGCTTTATAGTGTCCAGTCTTACATTTAGGTCTTTAATCCATTTGGAGTTTATTTTTGTGCATGGTGTTAGGGAGTGTTCTAATTTCATTCTCTTACATGTAGCTGTCCAGTTTTCCCAGCACCACTTATTGAAGAGGCTGTCTTTTCTACATTGTATATTCTTGCTCCTTTATCAAAAATAAGGTGACCATATGTACATGGGTTTATCTCTGGGCTTTCTATCCTGTTCCTGATCTATATTTCTGTTTTTGTGCTAGTACCATACTGTTTTTTTTTAACATCTTTATTGGAGTATAATTGCTTTACAATCGTGTGTTAGTTTCTGCTTTATAACAAAGTGAATCAGCTACACATATACGTATATCCCCATATCTCATCCCTCTTGCGTCTCCCTCCCACACCCCCTATCCCACCCCAAAGCACTGAGCTGATCTCCCTGTGCTATGCAGCTGCTTCCCACTAGCTATCTATTTTACATTTGGTAGTATATATAAGTCCATGCACTCTCTCACTTCATCCCAGCTTACCCTTCCCCCTCCCCGTGTCCTCAAGTACCATACTGTCTTGATTACTGTAGCTTTGTAGTATAGTTTGAAGTTGGGGAGCCTGATTCCTCCAGCTCCGTTTTTCTTTCTCAAGATTGCTTTGGCTATTCAGAGTCTCTTGTGTTTCCATACAAATTGTAAAGTTTTTTGTTCTAATTCTGTGAAGAATGCCATTGATATTTTGGTAGGGATTGCACTGAATCTGTAGATTGCTTTTGGTAGTATAGTCATTTTTACAATATTGATTCTTCTAGTCCAAGAACATGGTATATTTCTCCATCTGTTTATGTCATCTTTGATTTCTTTCATCAGTGTTTTGTAGTTTTCTGAGTACAAGTCTTTCGCCTCCTTAGGTAGGTTTATTCCTAGGTATTTTATTCTTTTTGTTGCAGTGGTAAAAGGGATTGTTTCCTTAATTTCTCTTTCTGATTTTTCATTGTTAGTGTATAGGAATGCCAGATATTCTGTGCATTAATTTTGTATCCTGCAACCTTACCAAATTCATTGATTAGTTTTACTAGCTTTCTGGTGACATCTTTAGAATTTTCTGTGTATAGTATCATGTCATCTGCAAACAGTGACGGTTTTATTTCTTTTCCAATTTGTATTCCTTTTATTTCTTTTTCTTCTCTGATTGCCATGGCTAGGACTTCCAAAACTATGTTGAATAATAGTGGTGAGAGTGGACATCCTTGTCTTGTTCCTGATCTTAGAGAAATGATTTCAGTTTTTCACGATTGAGTATGATGTTTGCTCTGGGTTTGTCATTTATTTGGCCTTTATTATGTGGAGGTAGATTCCCTCTATGCCCACTTTCTGGAGAGTTTTTATTATAAATGGGTGTTGATTTTTGTCAAAAGCTTTTTCTGCATCTATTGAGATGATCATATGGTTTTTCTCCTTCAATTTGTTAATATGGTGTATCACATTGATTGATTTGTGTATATTGAAGAATCCTTGCTTTCCTGGGATATATCACACTTGATCATGGTGTATGATCCTTTTAATATGTTGTTGGATTCTGTTTGCTAGTATTTTGTTGAGAATTTTTGCATCTGTGTTCACCAGTGATATTGGTCTCTAATTTTCTTTTTTGTGATATCTTTTTCTAGTTTTAGTGTCAGGGTGATGGTGGCTTCATAGAAAGAATTTGGGAGTGTTCCTCCATCTGCAGTTTTTTGGAAGAGTTTGAGAAGGATGGGTCTTCACTCTTCTCTAAATGTTTGATAGAATTTGTCTGTGAAGCCATCTGATCCTGAACTTTTGTTTGTTGGAAGATTTTTAATTTCAGTTTCAATTTCATTACTTGTCAATTTCATTACTTGTGATAGGTCTGTTTATATTTTCTAATTCTTCCTGGTTCAGTTTTGGAAAATTGTACCTTTCCAAGAATTTGTCCATTTCTTCCAGGTTGTCCATTTTATTAGCATATAGTTGTTTGTAGTAGTCTCTTATAATCCTTTGTATTTCTGTGGTGTCAGTTGTGGTTTCTCCTTTTTCATTTCTAATTTTATTGATTTGTGTCCTCTCCCTTTTTTTCTTGATGAGTCTGGCTAAGGGTTTATCATTTTTGTTTATCTTCTCAAAGAACCAACTTTTAGTTGTATTGATCTTTTCTATTGTTTCCTTTGTTTCTATTTCATTTATTTCTGCTCTGATCTTTATGATTTCTTTCCTACTACTGACTTTGGGTTTTCTTTGTTCTTCTTTCTCTAGTTGCTTTAGCTGTAGGGTTAGATTGTTTATTTGAGATTTTTCTTGTTTCTAGAGCTGAGGTTGAATTGCTATAAACTTCTCTCTTAGAACTGCTTTTGCTATGTCCTATTGGATTTGGGCCATCGTGTTTTCGTTGTTATTTGTTTCTATGTATTTTTTAATTTCTTCTTTGATTTCTTCAGTGATCTCTTGGTTATTTAGCAGCACACTGTTTAACCTCCATGTATTTGTGTTTTTTACAGTTTTTTTCTTGTAATTGATTTCCAGTCTTAAAGCATTGTGGTCAGAAAAGATGCTTGATATGATTTCAGTTTTCTTAAATTTTCTGAGACTTGATTTGTGACCCAAGATGTGATCTATCCTGGGGAATGTTCTGTGTGCACTTGAGAAGAATGTGTATTCTGCCACTTTCGGGTGGAATGTTCTGTAAATATCAATTAAATCTATCTGGTTTATTGTGTCATTTAAAGCTTGTGTTTCCTTATTTATTTTCTGTTTGGATGATCTGTCCATTGGTGTAAGTGGGGTGTTAAACCCTACTATGATTGTGTTACTGTCAGTTTCCCCTTTCATGGTTATTAGCATTTGCCTTATGTACTGAGGTGCTCCTATGTTGGGTGCATAAACATTTATAGTGTTATATCGTCTTCTTGGATTGATCCCTTGATTATTATGTAGTGTCCTTCCTTATGTCTTGTAACAGTCTTTATTTTAAAGCCTGTTTTATCTGATACGGGTATTGCTAACCCAGGTTTCTTGTGACTTCCATTTGCATGGAATATCTTTTTGCATCCCTTCACTTCCAGTCTGTATGTGTCCCTAGGTCTGAAGTGGATCTCTTGTAGACAGCATATATATGGGTCTTGTTTTAGTATACATTCAGCCAGTCTGTGTCTTTTGGTTGGGGTATTTAATCCATTTACATTCAAGGTTATTATCGATATGTATGTTCCTATCACCATTTTCTAATTTGTTTCGGGTTTGTTTTTGTGGGTCTTTTTCTTCTCTTGTGTTTCCCACCTAGAGAAGTTCCTTTAGAATTTGTTGTAAAGCTGGTTTGGTGGTACTGAATTCTCTTAGCTTTTGCTTGTCTGAAAAGCTTTAGATTTCTTTGTTGAATCTGAATGAGATCCTTGCTGGGTAGAGTAATCTTGGTTGTAGTTTTTTCTCTTTCATCACTTTAAGTATATCCTGCCACTCCCTTCTGTGTGGCAGGGTTTCTGCTGAAAAATCAGCTAGTAAGCTTATGGGGATTCATTTGTATGTTATTTTTTGCTTTTCCCTTGCTGCTTTTAATATTTTTTCTTTGAATTTAATTTTTGTTAGTTTGATTAATATGTGTCTTGTGTTTCTCCTAGGGTTTATCCTGTATGGGACTCTCTGTTCTTCCTGGACTTGAGTGACTATTTCCTTTTCCATGTTAGGGAAGTTTTCCACTATAATCTCTTCACATATTTTCTCAGACCCTTTCTTTTTCTCTTCTTCTTCTGGGACCCCTATAATCTGAATGTTGGTGCATTTAGTGTTGTCCTAGAGGTCTCTGAGATTGTCTTCAATTCTTTTCACTCTTTTTTCTTTATTTTGCTTCTCAGCAGTTATTTCCACCATTCTGTCTTTCAGCTCACTTATTCGTACTTCTGCTTCAGCCGTTCTGTTATTGATTCCTTCTAGTGTACTTTTCATGTCAGTTATTGTGTTGTTCATCTCTGCTTTTGTTTGTTCTTTACTTCCTCTAGATCTTTGTTAAACATTTCTTGTATTTTCTCAATCTGTGCCTCCATTCTGTTTCCGAGATTCTGGATCATCTTTACTATCATTACTCTGAATTCTTTTTCAGGTAGATAGCCTATTTCCTCTTCATGTATTTGGTCTTGTAGGTTTTTACCTTGCTCCTTCATCTGTGACATATTTTTTTGCCGTCTCATTTTTTTAATTTCAATTTTTTATTTTTTTATGGGTGGGATTGTGTTCCTGTCTTACTTGTTGTTTGGCGTGAGGCTTATAGCACTGGAGTTTGTAGGCTGTTGGGTAGAGCTGGGTCTTGGTGCCAAGGTGAGGACCTCTCGGAGGCCTCACTCCAATGAATATTCCCTGGGGTCTGAGGTTCTCTGTTAGTCCAATGGTTCATACTCAGAGCTCCTGCTGCAGGAGCTTTGGCCCGACCCCTGGCTCATGAACCAAGATCCCACAAGCCACGAGGGTGTCAAAAAAAAAAAAAAAGAGCAGAACAATAACAAAGAGTGAAAGATAAAATTAGATTAGGAAACTAACAGATATGTTAGAAAGAATATAAAAATAAAAATATAATTGAAACAATAACCAGAAGGTAAAAGAAAACCACAATAGTAAAAAAGAGGAGAAAAAAAAAAAAAAGGCCTTAGCTCTGGGGGGCAGGGCTTAGGCAGGGGCGAGTTTTAGATGGCGGTTGGGGCCTATGCTTAGGACCCTCAGGGCTGGAAAAGGCCCCTTTTTTTGGGGGGGGGAGGTGGGGCTTAGGCTCAACCCAACAGAAGGGGCCCAGGCGTTCCTCTGGTCTTGGAGGGTGGGGGATCTGGCCTGGGAGCCCAGCAGGCTTCCCAGCCCGAGTGGGTTGAGCAGACGCCCTCCATGCCTCTCCTGCTCCTCTGGTCTTGGCGGGCGCCTCCCACCTGCCTCTCCTCTTCTCCCCTGGCCTGCCTCCTATGGCCCAGGACCCATGCAGCCCAGAGGGGGCTTTGGAGGGCGGGGGACCCAGTCTGTGAGCCCCACAGGCTTCTCGGATGGTGGAAATGCCTGCTGTGCCTTCCCTGATCGTGCGGTCCTGGAGGACTCCCTCCCACCATCTGGCTCTCCTCTTCTTCCCCCGCTCCTCCCTCCTTCCTACAACCTTAGTACCAACACGGCCTGGAGGGGGCCTCTGAGGGCGTAGGACCCAGCCTGGGAGCTGGGCAGGCTTCCTGGGCCAATTGGGCAAGGGAAACACTAAGCATGCTCCCCCCTGATCCTAGCCCCCTAGGGTCCCTCCAGGCAAGGAAACCCCTCCCCACTCCCAGCCATCCCTCTGGGGCTCCGGTCCTGTCCAGCCTCCACTTCTCCTCCCCCCTCAGTCCCCCCACGTCGTACCTGGTTGCTTGGAGGTTCCTCCCCGTCTCCTTGGGCATCAAGTTCCCCCACCAGCATCCAGCAGGCACCCTAGTTGTGGCAATACGTGAACTCTGCATCTTCCCATGCCCCCATCTTGTCTCTGCCCCTAGTGATTGTAGTCTTACTTGGGTGAGGCTCTTGTGTCCTTACTACAGGTATACGAAAACATGAATTCAAGAGTTTTATCAATTTGGTTGGGCCATGCACGTCCAGTTTAATTAGAAACACTTAGGCAGTGTGACACTAGTGTACAACACTTGTAAATGTCAAAATAATAGGCTTGTTATACACTAAGTACTAAATATACAGTGGTTTAAGAATACAACTGTTACTAGGATTTTGTTGTCATTGTTGTCCAAAAATGTATCGTATCTTCATCAGTGAAAGGAGACTGGGAGATAGAAATAGTTTTGCTCTATAGGTTAGGGAATCCCCACTCCATGGGCCCCTGCTTTAACCTTGTCCATCACTAAGCAGTGATCTCACTCCCTCTCTTTGCCCAGTCCTTGGCTCAGTTTTCTCTCACGTGTGTAGCCTCTGTTACTTACGTTAACTTGAAGTTCTTCCTCCACACAAGCAATGGTGCAGAAAAGAGAGTGGTTTTCCCCTGCTGCTTTACAAAAAGTTCACAGTTTTTGCATTTTACAGGTTTGCCCACTTATTGCCTTAGAAACCTGGCAGGTGCTGACCACAACAACAAACATGAGGAAGTTAGAAAGCTTCCTGAGTTCTCCTTGTGTTGCCCTCTAGTTCTTCTTTTTCAGAAAAGTAAATGAAAAGTCCTAAGGCCTTGTTATTGAGAATGTGGCTCATCTTCCTAAATCCTTGCCCCATAAATACGCAGGCTACCAGGTCCACGGAGATACATCTTCCTCTCCTCCCTCCATGATAGGGTCACTTGATGCAAATTCTTAAAGCAGTAAGTAGTCAACTTGTGTCCCTAAGAGTTAACAGTAAGAGATGCTTAGATTTACAGACTTCCTCTTAGACCAGTAGATATCTGGCCTGGACCTGTGTTTACTAAGTAATTAAAACGGGGTTCTACCCTTGTTGGTGGCAGAGAAACAGGTGAAATTTTGCTTTTTCACATTTCTGAGAAATATACAAAGCTTTCATGGTTTAATGTCAGTAATAAAATTTCGGCGTGATTAGGATATTAAAAAAACATAAAAATTAGTGAACTGAAGAACCTCACTGAAGTCCCAGTGGTACTATATTTTGGTGGAAAATGGGGGACAAACAATTGAAGAATGAGCAGAAGTAAAGAAAAAGGAAACAAAGATAATTAGTCAAATTGGTTATATGTACTTTAAAAATGTATATTACATCTGTCTACCAAGATATGGATGTGGGATCTATGTGGGAAAAATAATATTTTGTTTCTCAATTAACAATACAAGTTAAAGCCCATTAAAGGAAACCTCAAGAGATTTTTTTCTGTTCTTATATATTAGAATTTTGTTGTATTTAACAAAATACCTTTAATAAGGTATTATGAATGGGTTGGAAACCGTTATTATTTTATAAATATATCCATTTCATGATTTTAAAGAATAATTAAGCAGAATAAGATACTTCAAAGAAAATTATTTGGAATTATAATTTTTGTGCTGTGTTTTCTTAAGGGTAGTGGGGGGAGGTAGATTAACATTACATTTAAAAAATTTTTTTCTGTCAGGTTCCATACCCTGTGAATGAGAGTATGAGTTTTTGATTACTATATTTCCACAGCTAAATTGCTACTTGGCCATTATAGGATCCTCAATAAATATTTGAAATGAACGAATTGAATAAACCATGCCACTTCTTAAAGATATTGTGTCCGTAAGGCAATGTCATTCTTGTTTGTGGTGTTAATTACTTTCAGACAGAATGCCTTTATCAACCTGAAAAGTTGGGCATAGTCACGTGTTACGTGAAATACCATGTCAGAAAGGTCTCCGTTATGTATGTTCTTAACTAAACCTAGAAAATAGTTAGTCATCATCCTCCATATGCTCTTCTCGTACAGTGATGATCTGGTTGTAAATTGCCTTTAGCCTCATTGCAAACAATCACAATTCCATAAGGAATATTACATAGGATTTTTCTCCAGGTCTTTGTAACCTGAAGAAAGACACCACAACAGGAAGCAGGGGACAGGATCTCTAGCCTCTGCTCCTTTGCTGGGTGTGGTGATAGAAAAGTCACTGCTGCTTGGGCTACAGTTACGCTTTATGTAAATGCATTGATTGAGCCAGATCATCTTTCTGGTACTTGCTATTTTAGAATTTTCTGTGAATCTAAACAAAAGGATATAACTTAATTTTTCTTTCTTTTCTAGCTAATAATGAAAGTGTGGTAAGGAAGGGTATGGAGATGTCATTATGGGATTGATATTCAGGGACACCTTGACTCAACAAATATAAATATTACTTGATAGCTTATCCCCAAACTATTGCTGTGATTTCCTGAATTAAAGAAGTTCCATTTTCATCACTGGCTTTAAGATGTCTGCTTTTTAGTATATAACCACAAGTAGGTCTTCTGCATTATTTTTATACTTGCTGAGATTGGTAAAGAGTGCTATGTTTATGACCTTGTGAAGGAATGTCTGTTATTGAAGAAGTTTGTTTCATTTATCAAGCATGTTAATATTTTGATCTTCCACACACAATTTAAAAATGCCCAAATGATTTTAGTCTATTTTGTTTATCCAACTGTAGTAGTTTTAAAAAGTAGACAGTTATGGCAATAGTATATAACTAGCAAATTCAGGGGTGTAGCAGGCACATTCTTAGTTGCAGAGGTGCAAATGGATGTACATGTATACATAGAATCATATGTCCAGAGGAATTATTTACCCTTGAAAAGCAAGGATCTTAGTTACTTTGTTTGCTACAGTAATATGTGAATGACTAATTGGAGTAATAAGAGAATATGCAATTATAATTTTTGAAGATAGTTTAAAGATAACATTGACTGGGGTTTTTTAACTCCTTGAACTAAGACCGATACATTTTATTCGCAGTTTTACTTAGACAACAGATTCCACCATGTGTTTTTTACCATAGCTCCCTAATAGTGTATTACATGTGTTTTGTCACTTTTAATTTAGGATATTATTTTTTTCAAAACTTGACATAGAACCACTACTGTTTACTAACTCGTGCCTATGTGTTACATTTTTCCTGACATAGCAATTTTAATTGATAAATTAATGAAGTATGTTGATTTCATGAAATTTCTTTAATGGTCAATTGCTTCTTTTAGACTATAACAGATCATAGAGGAGGATTTGTTTTACCTTTTTTTCAAAGTGAAAACTTTTTTCACTTGATAGCCCTCTGAAACCTTCTTGAAATAAGTTAATAATATCCTCTCTTATTTAGTCTCTTACAGACTTAGAGCCACACACCATCTCAGCAGGCATAAGCTATTCTTAGAGCAATGTAGAGCTTGCCAGTGCAAGCAAAGATGTGGAGAAAGTGAATGGGGGGGAAGAGGAATAGTCTTTGAACTGCAAGATTATTTTTCCTTTCCCTTGATATAAAATAAATACATGAATGAGTAAATTAACAATAAGTAAAATAAATTAAGCGTGATGTGGGCTTAAAAATCATTGGTATTTCTATTGCATCTTAAACTGCTTTGAAATCAGTTATACTTCATGGAAGTATCGCCATTCTTATTTTGTAATCACATTGTGCATTTTGGAATCTTTATGCCACTTCACAAAAAAAGGTAAAAATAATTTTATAACAAGTGAAAGGAGGAAATGTAATTATCTTACGCTTTTAGGAATAGTTGGCTTCCTAGTAAATTTAGAAAAAGAAGTTTGAACTGATGACACGTTTTGCTTGTATTTTTTTTAACATCTTTATTGGAGTATAATTGCTTTACAGTGGTGTGTTAGTTTCTGCTTTATATAAGAAAGTGAATCAGCTATACATATACATATATCCCCATATCTCCTCCCTTTTGCGTCTCCCTCCCACCCTCCCTATCCCACCCCTCTAGGTGGTCACAAAGCAGCGAGCTGATCTTCCTGTGCTATGTGGCTGCTTCCTACTGTTTTACATTTGGTAGTGTATATATGTCCATGCCACTGTCTCACTTCGTCCCAGCTTACCGTTCCCCCTCCCCATGTCCTCAAATCCATTCTCTATGTCTGTGTCTTTATTCCTGTCCTGCCCCTAGGTTCTTCAGAACCATTTTTTTTTTTTTAGATTACATATATATGTGTTAGCATACGGTATTTGCTTTTCTCTTTCTGACTTACTTCACTCTGTATGACAGACTCTAGGTCTATCCACCTCACTACAGATAACTTAATTTTATTTCTTTTTATGGCTGAGTAATATTTCATTGTGTATATGTGCCACGTCTTCTTTATCCATTTATCTGTCGATGGACACTTAGGTGCTTGTATTGTATTTACTAAAGCTTCTTCATTTTTAATCCCTAAATGTAGAAATAGAACCTCAGTGTCAATAAATAGCATTCTTCACATCCATTCTTTAATACAGCATTTCTCCCTCCCTGAAATTCTTATAGTATCTCTGACAAGTTGAAGCTTGTGTTGTAAGAAACCTTAAGAAATTCATCCAGTGCAGCCTTTCACCTTGAGAAAGGACAACTAAAGCCTTCTCAGCACCTGGGTATTTAGTCTACTGATAAAGATGTACAGAGAAGTTAAAGCCATACCAGGGTCAATCTGTGCTCACTGCTCAGATGCGCTTTATTATCTGGCCTATAGCCCCCCTACTTGAGTTTCCTTGTTGTCCTCCGTAACGCTCAGTGACTCTTAGAGCAAGTTTCCTTACTAGATTTCTTGGGAGTTTAGAGTGCAAAGATACTTTTTCCCTCAAGGCAAAACTAGTTTTCTGTCTCTCTTGTGTAATAATGCTTTATGTGTTGAAGACTAATTAGGTCATCCATTTGTAATTAGGCCACTTTGTCTTCCAGACTAATAATCCAAATATTAGCTTTATTATAGGTCCATTGATAATCCTTTAAACATTTGGCTTACATAGTTTCTTTTGACCCTCTCCAGGTTCTCCAGCAAGCTCTTAAATTGGGTCACCAGTTGTACCCAACCATACGTTCATCTGACTTCTAAGTGGCCTGACTATTATTGTCCAAGAGTTAAACAGATATTTATGAAAGCTCTCAAAAGCAAAGCAAAACAAAACAAAACTGAAGTTGAACCCCTTATTAGTTTTACACGTGTTTAATATAAGTGATAAATTTTGGGGTTTGTGTATCTGTCTCTCTGTAACTAGATACATTTTTGGAGAAAAATTCCTATACTTTTGCAGTTCCTTTTTGTCACCTGATATAATAAAAATGATTAAAAAATATATTGAACTCACCATAGCCCTGGTGCGTGCATATGCACACACACATGCACAAATGTAAATTATTCTGTCGATACTTGTTAAATGCCTATTACAGACATGAGTAAGTCAGAAATCTTCCTGCTTAGTTGGTAAGGCAGGGTGTCAAAAAAAAGCCACAGTAAACTGTTATCTATCATTAGAAGAGTGAACTGGGAATGTAATGTTTGAGCTGAGACTTGCAGGATCAATTTGGTTTTATCACACAAAGTGGGAAGAGGCATGCTGGGAGCTGGCTCTTTAGGAAATTGTGGTTGGTTGTAAGTGTGGGATCCATGTGTTGGGGTACAGAGCTGAACAGGTTGAGTGAGAAGAACTGGCCTAATGAGCTAAAACCACAGGGAAGAAAGAGCTGTTAAAGAATTTCAGGTGGTTTTCATCTTAGATTAAACTGTAAATTATATGGCAGTTGGATTGGAGGCTGATGAGAAAGGGAGGAGAAACTGATGAAGTGATGAAGACCTTGGGTAAGGCAGCGGGAGTGGGAACGAATAGGAGGTATAGATTCTAAAGGCTTGGTGACCATTTTGATAGGTGCAGTGAAAAAGGCTGCTCTAGTGTGCCTCTCATCTTTTGAGTGACGAAGAGGCAAGTAAGGTAAGGGAGGCGAGGGGTGTGAGGTAGTGATATGGGGAATGACTTTGATATTTGAGATTCCTGTTGACATGTAGGAATAATCTAGAAGTTTGGGAATAGAGCTCAGGAGAGATGTTAGAGATGGAAATGGAGGTTGGTGGTTGAAATTATCAAGAGGCCTCGTGAAGTAGGAAGATGAGGGCATAGATGGAGCCCTAAAGGAAGAACGGTGAGAGGAGGAGAAGCCAGGCAGCAAGCAATTCAAGCAACTCAAGTTTGAAAGAAGAGCCTCAGCAGCCAGGGAAACATGGCCGTGAAGCAAAGGACAGCTGAGAATGAATGTCTCATTGCCACAGAAGACTGAAAAGTGACAAGTGAGATGGTTGGAGAACTTGGGGCAGTTTCACTGAAGTGTCAGTGTCAAAAGCCAGACGACAGTGGCTTTAGGAGCAAATGAGGACAGGGAAATAGCGAACTGGTAACTACTTTGCTGCAGATATTTTTTTTTAGGTACTTCTTAGTTTTTCTGCTTAATTCTCATTTGAACTCAGTAAAGGAAGTGTTTTGTAGATGAGAAATTAAGTCTCAAAGAAATATTTGCCCAAATTATATAACTAATAAGTTAAGGAGCCAAAATTCCATCTCTAGTTCATTATTAGTCTTAAATTAGTTCTATGAATGTACGAAGATAGATAGGATTGATCATTATTTTCTCAATAGCGAAATAAGATATGGCCCCCAAAGGACCAGTTTTCATGTATGTTTTATGAAACAAGACTGATCACCTTCTCTCTGTATTCTATGTGTCAATCATAAAAACCCTGATTCCAGTGTTACTCAGATCATCATCATGCAGTTGAATAACAGAGCAACACAGAAATAAACCAAATATGTGTATATAATGCAGTATATCATGGGCATTAGGATTAAGGTTCTTTTTTGAGGAAGGCAAGCATGTACACACACTACATAAACACATAAAGGTGGCTCTATCTTCAGGCAAATTTCATACCAATGAAAGGGTTTAAGGTACTATATAAAACAAGTGATAAAGTGTTTTACATAGGATAGATTACTGAAGTCTTCCTTTTGTTAATGTGTTACCAAGGCCTATGGTTACTAAACTGTGATTGGTATCTAATGAATGTCTAGGTGTCAATAACTAATAATAAAATAATTAATTGTAAATAGTAAAATAACATTATGCCCATAATAGTAAATACTGTAAAATAGTATACCCATCGTAAAAACGTCCATGGTTTGTAGAGAAGGCAACAAGGGCTGAGCATTTTCTAGGCAAATAATAGAGAAGTTTAACTAATAGAGACCTTTTGCAAGAACTGTTCTCATGTGGCTCTCTCCCAGAGCTTTCCAAGCTTCAAAGCTGCTTCTTGGTGACACAATATGGTGTTCAAGGGAAGAAAAATCATAGAAATTCTGGGTTTGGGATTCAAGTCAATTTTGGAAAGTGTGTTGAAGTAGGACTTCAAAAATGGTGAGAAACAAGTAGTATGGCATTATAGATCATTATAGAAAAAGTTTCAAGTAGAAGAATAAACAAAGGAAGTTGTTTCTGAGAGCCTAACAAATACTGAAGTTTGCTTTTTGTCTGAAAATGAGGGGAAATCCCTCCTTTAAGAAACTTATTGGTAGACTTAAATTACATTTTTCTACCCATAAAATATAAATTGACTGGAATCTGACAACTGAATTTCTTCCTAGACATTCAAGTCTTTTAGGAATTTTTGACTGGTTTTCTTCTATTGGTTTAGGATGGACACTTGAACTTTATTTTTGGGGGGATGAGATTCTACTCATGTTTGAGTTTATATCATAGCAAAGAGGTTTTAAATGATCTCTTCATGAATGCAGTTGTTTCTGCTTACATTCTCATTTCCCGTGATCTCAGCATGGCTTTTGACACTGTCAACTGTGCTATCATTTCAGAGGGCTTGAGGGGATTTCCACCCTTAAACACTCAATTCTATGTCAAAATAACTATTGAGAAACACAGTATTGTAGGCAAATATTTTATCTAAATGGTTTTTTCACGAATACTGAAAATTCTGTTTAGTTAAAACAATAGCATATAGAGGTCTGATTATTTTAATTTAGTTTCCACTTTATCCAGCTACCAGAAGCTATTTTAAGGAGGTGTTTGGCCTCTGGTCCTTCTGCTTTGCCATGAGCATAGGTGACTGGGCATCTTCTGTCCTACTGAAGTGAGTAACATGACAAATCAATGGAGCTTGGTTTTGAATCAGAACTTACCCGGCATGGTTTAGCTGTGGTGTCTTGTTGACATGAAGTTAGTAATTTCCATACCCAATACCTTGTAACGACATTAATCTGTTAGTGCTTCATATGGATGATGTAATGTCTGAGCTATCTGATCTTTCTCCTAGTGAATGTGCTTAAAGACTGACTATTTTTTCTTATGATATGCTCATTAAAGAGACATGTTCACAGGTAAATTCTGTCTTTGGGCTCTAGAGCACTCCAAACCTGAATTTCAGTGTTACACCATAAATAGAGCTCTTGTCCCAGGATTATTAGTTATAAAGCTGGTCCCAGCTTTTGGCCCTTAAAAATGTCCTTCTTGGGCTTCCCTGGTGGTGCAGTGTTTTGAGAGTCCACCTGCCGATGCAGGGGACACGGGTTCGCGCCCCGGTCCGGAGTGGCTAGGACTGTGAGCCATGGCCGCTGGGCCTGCGCGTCCGGAGCCTGTGCTCCGCAACAGGAGAGGCCACAACAGTGAGAGGCCTGCGTACCACAAAAAAAAAAAAAGTCCTTGTTGGCACATGTTAAACACATTATTAAGACTTGCAACTGTCTTTTGAAAAATATGACTACACTTACTCCCCATTTTTCCCTGTCCAACTTAGAAGTTTGGTCTTTGCTTTAAATTGCCTCTGGACTCAACAGCTGTTCATTCCACCTGGCTGTTCCAGCAATCCTTCAAGGTGCGGGGATGTGCAAAAGTGAGAGGATTTCACTGCCAAACTGGACTCTGGCGTCCTATTATAGGTCTTTCAGCAAACTAAGAGATGATGGTTGTAGTAGCCAGTGACTTAGGGGTTCTGAGTAGATTTCCTGATTTAATTTTAACATGTTTCTTCTTGGCCACTATAATTATTTGGAGCCCATCACTACAGGTTTCAGTTAGAGAACTATACATTTTCAGTAGTGGTACAGAATTTATTTAAAATGATATATGTTAAAAGCATTTTATCATAAAATATTTTGTTTATTCATAATAAATCCTGTACAAAATTGTGTATTTCTTGGTCATAAGACAAGTCCAATATTTTATGAAGAAATGAGTTGAAAAAGCTGAGCTGCTTTTGGGGATTCTGATTATGAAAAGCAAATGTGATTATCTTGGATTCGGGTCATTGATTACAAACACAGCAGTTTGAATTTTTTAGAGGGGGAAAAATAGATCTGAGAAATTGCCCTTTAGACTCTCTTGGATTTCTGAAGAAGAAAAAGGGAAGGAAAAGACCAAAAGAAACTTAATGAAATACTGGCATTGAAATGGGGCAGGATTAAGTCATTTTTAAATGAATGAACACAACTAGTTCCAGTAGCCATTGTTCCATTTAGAAAGAGCCATTGGTAGACTCTGAACAGAAGTAGAGGGCACTTTTTCAGTGAAATGGACCTGATATAATTGGAATGGATCCAACAAGGTTTTCTACTGGACACAGTGTAATGTCTTATGAAGTAAAGACAGTACAAATAGACATGGTCTAAGTGGACCTAAAAGCTGTGGTCATTCATGTGCAATATTACCTTTTTTAAAGGAAAAGTTTCTTGGCTCTGGGGAATGAAAAGAAAAACATCATTGCTAACTTGCCCGTAAAATATTTAATACAATGATAATAGAGGATGTGATTGGCTCTATATTGTTTTCTGAAATTTATGATTAATGTACAGTAGTAATTATAATGGTAATTCAATTTTATTTAATCCCTTCAGCTACTTTTATTCAATAAGTGGTAGGATCCCCATTTTCGAAATGAGGAAACTGAGGCCCAGGAATGGTGAGACTTGCCCTAGGTCCTATAGTAGACCTGAGATTTGAACCCAGGTCAGCCTCATTGCACAGTCTGTGCTGTGTGGCTTTCTCCAGTTGTACCAGTCACTCACCCTTTCCTATCACGGGCACTCCTTGATGTGAGTTCCCTTGCAAGGCCTACTTGTTAGCAGCCGTTGCTCCTGCACATCTAGTACCAGTGGGCTTTGCATTTGGGTTGTGTACTTGATATACCTGTTACAAAGATGATGGGAATGATTTATAAACACTGCTTTTGCCTTATCTTTGGGAGGATGTACTTTTAATTCATTCTTTCCCCAGAGTGTGTTGTAATATGTCCCCAAAGAAACAGGCTTAACTCCATAAAAATAATTTTCCCTTATTTTTCTTTATGACCATTGATAAAAACTGAGACAAATAAATATGTCAAAACCTCTTGATTTTTTCTGCTTCCTTGGAAAATGTAAGAAGTTATGGAAGCTCAATGTAATTAATGCAAAAGTAGAGTAAATTGTTAAATTTTATGAATTATTTGCTAGAAGGATTCAAGAGAAAATTCAACTGTATGGATGCTAATGTAACACTTTATATATAAAATGTAGACTGAAATAAGAAACAGTCGAATTAGCATGAGGACATTAAGTGATAAAATGAACGTTTTTATTGACTAAGGGTGAGTAGCTGGACTATTATAGTCAAAATCTCAATCAAAGCATCTAAGATATTTAAGACTTAAATGTGACTTTGATATAGCCTCTGGTGACATTTGAGGAGTTTCCAGACAAAACTGAACCATTTACATGGCAACTTATTATAGAAGAAATTTTGCTTGATTCACTGTCAACCCAGATTATTATTTTTTTCTTAATGCAAGTGATCCACCAGTGTTTATAATGTCTGTCATATTTTAAAAGGACATTATAAATGGTGCTATTTTAAATGAAGTTAAAAATTTCCAAGTCAATATACATATGTGGTGCAAATGGATACGTACACACAGCTGTTTGACCTTCAGCTAAAATCAAAATTAGTGAGACATTGTAACATTAATGAGAAAAGCCTAATTCATGTTACACATTATAAGAATTAAGCCAGAATTTATAATAATACTGTCAATATGTTCTAGAGTTAATTTAAATTTAACACACCAAGAATGACCCAATATCTTATATAACTGACCAGCAGAAAAATATGTGGTTTATAGCCTCTTAAATATCATAGTGTGAACTCCAAGGTGGGAAACATTTTAATCTACATTCAGATGTGGAAGTCTGCTGTGAAAAAGTCTGGTGATTCTAAGTAGGTTATAGAGAGAAAAGGGAGAGGCACAAATCTCGAACAGAATGATCTGGTAGGTGCAGAGGACTTCTTTTTTTTTAATACATCTTTATTGGAGTATAATTGCTTTACAATGGTGTGTCAGGTTCTGCTTTATAACAAAGTGAATCAGTTATACATATACATATGTTCCCATATCTCTTCCCTCTTACGTCTCCCTCCCTCCCACCCTCCCTATCCCACCCCTCCAGGCGGTCACAAAGCACGGAGCTGATCTCCCTGTGCTATGCGGCTGCTTCCCACTAGCTTTCTACCTTACGTTTGGTAGTGTATATATGTCCATGCCTCTCTCTCGCTTTGTCACAGCTTACCCTTTCCCCTCCCCATATCCTCAAGTCCATTCTCTAGTAGGTCTGTGTCTTTATTCCTGTCTTACCCCTAGGTTCTTCATGACATTTTTTTTCTTAAATTCCATATATATGTGTTAGCATACGGTATTTGTCTTTCTCTTTCTGACTTACTTCCCTCTGTATGACAGACTCTAGGTCTATCCACCTCATTACAAATAGCTCAATTTCGTTTCTTTTTATGGCTGAGTACTATTCCATTGTGTATATGTGCCACATCTTCTTTATCCGTTCATCCGATGATGGACCAGAGGGCTTTTTTAATGTAAGCTCTCCTGCTTCTCCAAAAGATCAGGTGTGGTGGAACATCCCTTTCATCCTGATCATGGAGAAGTAGACCTGAACCATCACTTTTCTTGACGGCAGTTTGTCATATCTCTAAAGTTCTGGTAATCCATGAACAAGACTGACCAAATTTTAATCATTTTCTCATCAGTATCTACCACATGGCACCAAATATAATAACTGTATAATAATTATTACTTGGATACATGTAAAGCCATACAGAGAGGCTATGCATAAATTTTTTCAAAGGATTAGGTTAATTAATCTCTAGGGTCAGAAAGTGTTGCAAGAATCATTGGTTTAGCCAATTAAGACCAGAATGAAAGTACATCTTTCCACCAGGCATGTTCAGTCACTGTGCTCCCTTCCATTCTGTTCTCTCTTTGGGCCAGAGAGATACTAAGCTTATATATGTTGTGTTTAAATTCAGTCTTGCTTATCAATTCCAAATCTAAGGGAAAATAATGGTGGCTACAGAAGAAGGACTAAAACAGAGTTCCAGTGATCTCATCCCATATACTACAAGTGTAAATCAGAATGCTAATATGAGTGTTGAAATGTATCTAAAATTCTGGAATCAGGCATGAAAATAGGGGGCTCCTTTGAGCCACATGGTTATGTGCTACTCAACACAGAAGTTGAAACTGGAATTTAAGGCTTCTGGACAGTTTTCTCTTACAATATTGTTCGTCTTGGCAAGGAAAGAAAGAGAGGAAGAAGAAGAAAGAACTGGATGCGTTATTAAATGCTGCTTTGTCCTAAAACAAAAATAAGCTCTGGAGGGCACACTCCATTTGTCCAATTGTATATACCCTATATTTAGTGAGGGGGGAATATTCAGTTATGGTGTCATTCCAAAAGCTTATTTCAGGGACATAGGTTTTCTCTGCCCTTGGATTCCTATAGGATTATTACTGATTTACTCCCGATGTCTGGGAATTTAAAATTGGGAATCTAGATGAGTATTATTCTCTATTCGGTTCATCAGTCTTTTGATCACCTCAAGTGAAGATTACAAAATTATCAATTGGCTTATGAAGCATATATAACAGATACAACTTAATACCCAACTGTAGGGTTTTGAGACTGTTTACATCTATTACAACCACCTGCCCTTTGTGCTGCCCATCCATCGCACATGTACATGTAAGCCTCCTAGTATCCCATTGTCCCAAAATCCATACCATTCAATCAGTTTTTCCTGGATTGGGCTTTTCATTCAGTGCATGTTACTTCCAAAAGGTCAAATATGGGCATGAAAGTTAAGAAATTTTCTTCACATGGTTAATTTTAATTTTCCAACAGGAAGGATGGGAATGTCTTTCATATCATTGGAGTTTATTGGTGATTGGATGAATTGAGAAGATGCTGACAGGTGTGGAGGTGGTTACTCAAAATATTTTTTTTTTTTTTTTTTTTTTTTTTTCTGCGGTACGCGGGCCTCTCACTATTGTGGCCTCTCCTGTTGCGGAGCACAGGCTCCGGACACGCAGGCTCAGTGGCCATGGCTCACGGGCCCAGCCGCTCTGCGGCATGTGGGATCTTCCCAGACCGGGGCACGAACCCGTGTTCCCTGCATCGGCAGGCGGACTCTCAACCACTGCACTACCAGGGAAGCCCTGTCGTTTCTTTTTAAAAGAAAGAATAGCTGAGTTTTAAGTAATTTTCATCTTTTTAGTGTACTTTGCATGTTATTTGCTGTAGGTGCTCTTTCTTAGTAATTACAGTGATTCTCCCATATTCTGAATATATATTAGAACATTTTTCAGTAGGGCTATGATGATGGGTACTTTCACCACTCCTCTTTGGTGGTGTGGTTCAGTGCCTTGGTTTTAATTCATAGAAACACCACTGCTGCACAGTAAATTATATTGAAATAAGTGTGGTGTATCAAGGCATAAATATCCCCTGAAAATGAGGAAAAACATTTTGACACTCAAAAACAAGTTTGACACTCAGGTGGCTAATACATCACTCACATAGTAGGAAATGGATTGTACTGTTGTTGACAGGAAATAAGGGGATAGAAGATGATTTCAGTTAATATATAAGTAGAGGAAAGAAAACAGAAAAAAATAATAGGGATCATTATTTTTAGCTCATTTGCCTTGTTTGGCTGTTTATACAGGTGAAAATGTAGACCATTAGCAGGTGACCACTGTTTGAGTGTTACCTTTTCCTGTTACTCCCTGACTAGTGTGTCTTGTCTTTCTGCAAGTGTTGGTGTAGGCAGTATTTGTCTTTGCTCTTCTGTGAATTCTGTCATTTGCATTGCATTCATTTATTGAATTCATGCATCCTCCACTGTGTCATTTCCCTTTCATACTTCAGTTTTGTTTTGCTGTTCCCATCAATGCAGGATTATAATTCTTAACTCTCAAGTGCATTGGATATTCAGTAGGGAAGAGTTACTAACTCCCCCCACCCCACCCTTTTAATGTAGCAGAAATTTCTCCTTTCCTGCTGTGGAACAACAGAGAAAACAGAGGCCATTCTTGGAAGTGAAAGGTATGGGGTGAACTGGAAAGTGTCATGGTGGGGGGCGGGTGTCAAAGCTGTCAGGACTGGCTGCATTTGAAAGTAAATGATGGAATTAAGAAAATCTGTTTACTGTGGCCAACAATAACTAGGAATTCCTAGAGCTGGCTGCTATGAACCATCATTTCAGAAGCAATCTGTGTGTTTGCCTCTTCTTTTTGGCCAGAGAATGGTGGAGCATCAGAGCAGTAGACTCCTAATAGGAAGAGTATTTCTCAACACTTTGCTGTATTTGGGATGCCATCATAATTTAATCATTGATACCAAAAACTGTACAATGAAATGCAGTGTGAGACAGTGATTTGCACCTAGAGTCACTTATTATTTTGTCAAGAATTTGACATGCCAATCAATTGCATGAGCAATGTATGCTTGCTTGAAATTGATCATGAAACACCTCATGTTAAGCATCTTGATATTCTTTACTAATGTTTTGGGCTTTAGAGCTTTCACCCGTGCTTCTGTTTTGTAACTAAGGGGGGAATGACAAAAGGTATGAGCTAATGAAATCATTTTATGCAGAATAATACTTTTAATAATTTACTCCAGAGTGGGTTGTCACACTGACCTCATTATTTATTTCCTCCATGGTTATCAAAGTAAAATGAGCTTACTATGGAGAAATTTTAAATTACAAGGAAATATAAAGATGAAAATGGATAATCCTACCAATCATAACAATACTGTTTGTAATTTGGAACTATTTCCTTCCATCTTTTCAAATTACCTGAGTACACTTTAAAGACTGTCTTTAAAAAATTAGCTTACCATATCTCATATCACTAAATATTTAAAAGCATGTTTTAATAGTGTATAATTTGTGAATATATAGTAATTTAATTAACTAATCTGCAATGATTGGATGCTTAGATAGTTTCCTATGTGTTTACGATTATAGATGAACCTGTGATGAACGTTTTATTGTACATTCTATATGAAATGTTTGCATTCCTCTGATTATTATATGACGTGGAATTATGATGTAGATATGTACATCAAAAGACATGCAGTTGACTCTTGGGACACCGACGTCTAGGCAGTTGAAAATCCACATGTAACTTTTGACTCCTCCAAAACTTAACTACTGATAGCCCACTGTTGACTGGAAGCTTTATTGAAAACATGACCAGTCGATTAACACATATTTTGTGTGTTATATTTATATACGTACATATATTTTATGCATTCGTGACATACCTACCTTTTTCTGAAAATTTTTCACTATTCTAGACAACACAGTTCATCTGTAAGTTTTTTCAAATTGTTGCAAACATCCCCCCAAATTTCTAATATATTTATTGAAAGAATGTGCTTATAAGTGGACCCATGCAGTTCAAACTCGTGTTGTTCAAGGTTCAACTGTACATCAACAGATTGATTTCCAGCAAGTGTGCCATCATTTCTGTCAGCAGTGTATGAGGATGATATCATTCCATTATACCTTTGTTAACACTAATAGATTTTTTAAAGCATTTAATTTGATAGTGAAGATTAGTATTCATTGAAAATTATATATCTTTTATTATTGAATAAACAATTTTTATATTATCTCATTTCTTCTGTCATTTAATGGGCTTTACCTACTTTTATGTTAGAACTTCAGTGATTTTAATTGATTGCTGTGAACTATTTATTAAGGGTATTACCATTTATACCCTTAATACTTTCTACAGTTTTGCTTTTGCTCCATAATTGTTTTTATTTTAGGATATAAGCATTTTTCTTTTTCTCTGTTTAAACTTGTGAATGCTTCCTTTTGGAATTTCTTCATTACTTTTACAGTTGAGAAGTAATTCTTCCCTATAGAAGACAAGATGTCTGCTAACATTTTTAAATATGTTAGAACCTTTTATTTTTTACCCATAACTTTGCTATAGTGCTGAAGTTATATTGATGTCTAATGAGATGTGGCTTTGACTCTCAGTCTTAGTAAAATATGTGGGATGTAGTGTGTGCCAAAGAGGAAACTGAACATTATGAATGATTGCATGGCATATATTACGATCCAGGCTTTGTTTTTTTGGTCTGCCATATGTCAGTGTTTATATTTGTATCATATTGCTTTAATTACTATACTTTTATAATATATTAGTATCTGGTAAGGGGGGGAAACTTTGTCTACTCCTCTTTTGTAAATTTTCTTTGGAATTCTGACCTATTTATTTTTCTAGGTAAACTTTGACATCACTTGTCAAATTAATGAATATCCATTTGGCCTTTTTTATTAGGGATCGGGAAGGATTGGTATTTCTAAAATACATCATCTTCCCATTGAGGAATATAATAAACAAACAAACAAACAAACATTCAGACATTCTTTTATGTCCTTGAGAAAAATTTGGCAGTTCTCTTAAGATTTAATGAAAGTGCCTCTGAAGTATTATCTGCTCCTTTAAGACTATATGATAATTATGCTTTTGCAACTTACAGTTTGTTAGGTTAAAAAACTATCCTGTTCCCTATTTTGCTTTCTAGTTCTTTTACTAAGACCTATATTTTTTGAGGTAAAGTTCACACAACATAAAATTAACTGTTTTAAAGGGAACAGTTCAGTGGCATTTAATATATTCACAATGTTGTACAAGTAGCCTCTATCCAGTTCTAAAACATGTTCATCACTCCATAAAGAAACACCCTTTCTATTAAGCATTTACTTCCCATTTCTCTTGCCCTCACCCTTGGTAACCACCAATCTGTATTATGTCTCTATAGATTCAGCTATTCTGAATATTTCCTACAAATAGAATCATACTTTATATCACCTTTTGTGACTGATTTCTTTCACTGAGCATAATATTTTTGAGGTTCATCCGCATTGCAGAATATATCAGTACTTCATTCCTTTTAATGGCTGAATAATATTACATTGTCTGTATATACCACATTCTTATTATCTATTTATCCATTGATGGATGTTTGGGTTGTTTCTACCTCTTAACTCTTGTAGACAACGCTGCTGTAATCCTATTGGTACATGTATTTTTTTGCATACTTGTTTTCAATTTAAACACACACATACACGCCCCTATGAGTGGAATTGCTGGGTTCTGTGGTCATCCTATGTTTAAGTTTTTGAGGAACTGTCAAAATCTTCTCCACAGTGGCTGAACCATTTTACATTCTTAGTTGTAACATACGAGGGTTCCGATTTCTCTATATACTTGCCAATAATTTTCTTTTTCTTGTTTTATGTTTGTAAATTATAGCCATCCTGTTAGGTATAAAGTGGTATCTCATTGTGGTTTTGATTTGTATTTCCTTAATGAAGAATGATGTTGCACTTATTTTAATGTGCTTCTTGGGCAAAACCTATTGTTTTGAATTCAGTTTATTGCCACTAAATTATTTTTACAGTTTTTAAATTTGGATACATTTTGTAACATTTTCATCATTCACTGAGACATTTTTGTTTAACTTTCAACCTTTCAGTCCTTTTATGCCATAGTATTTCCATTAATTTAGATTCATTTCCCAGTTAACTGGAGTATATCATCAAGTAATTTTTAAGGGATTTTTGGCTAGATTTTCTGAGCCCTTGAATATCTGATTTTTTTTTTTTTACCATCATACAGCTTAGTTTGTTACAAGCATCTTGGCTTACAAACTTTTCCCTCTTAATTAAATTATTGTAAGTGTTGCTTATTTGTCTCTCTCATGGTATTTATATTGCCGGGAAGATATTGATGCCAACCAGAATTTTGTTTCTTTGAAGATAAGCTGTTTTTTTTTTTTGGAGGTATGCAGGTTTCTTTCTCCCTTGGACCCTGCATTAAAAACCTTTATCCAGGGTATAAGAATGTATGTGAGAATTTTTCTTTGGTTTCATGTGGATCATGATGTACTCTCCTGGTTTGCATCCTCCTTGCCCCTTTTTAAATTAAGGTTTTGTCTTTAAATCTCTGAAGTTTTTCTTGAGTTTTGTCCTTGAGTTTGCTTTTATTCCAGTTCTTTTTTTCCTCCCATTGTAATATGTGTGATTCAAAAGGTAGACCTGTTTTCTGTTCTTCATAATAATCCTCTCATCATTTTCAATTCTTTGTCTTATTCTTCTAAGTTCTGGATGAGCAGTGCAATATTGCTCTCCATATCAGTGCTTTGATTTTCTGCAGTTCTCATTATACAGTTTTCCATATGCAGTGTAGTTTTATTTTTCCTCTTGCATGTTAGTTTCCTTTCTTGCTATGTCCAATCGTTTCCAGTCTCTCAGCTCTTTGTCTTTATTTGTCTTTTTAACATTATTTCAAAGACTACATGGCCAGGAAATGGGAGGACCAGAGTGTAACCCCAGGCCCATGTGACTGGAAACCTGTGCTCTTGCAGTTTTAAAATTATTTTAAAAGAAAAATGGCATTTATAAAAATAACTAAATAGAAGAAGAATAATAGACTGTTCTTGCTTGAAAATCTTGGTTACCAAGAGCTTTATCCTTAAATGACTCACAAGTAAAGAGTCGTAGATGCTTTACAATTTCATATAGCAGATACTGTGTACCTGCTTTGAGCATTGTCCTGTGCATAAATATAGAATGTCTTTCCAGAAGACAGATGAACTAATAAAGGAATAGGGGAAATTTCACTTTTTACCTGCATCTTTTCTGTGTTGGTGATTAATAAATTTGCTCTTTTTTTTTTTTTTTTGCTGTACGCGGGCCTCTCACTGTTGTGGCCTCTCCCATTGCGGAGCACAGGCTCCAGACTTGCAGGCTTAGCGGCCATGGCTCACGGGCCCAGCCACTCCACGGCATGTGGGATCTTCCCAGACCGGGGCACGAACCAGTGTCCCCTGCATCGGCAGGCGGACTCTCAACCACTGCGCCACCAGGGAAGACCTTGCTTATATTTTTTGAGTTATGGGCATTCTAGCACGTTCCCCAGACATCTCATTTTGATAGTTTGTAAAGTGGGGAAAGCATGAGCTTGAGAATGTTTTACAGATGTGAGTTTGCATAGCTATTCCATCACTTTTGAATTGTGTGAGCTTGACTGCCTTACCTAACCTCTGAGCCTGAGTGTCACACTCTGTACAAATCCCATATCCAGGGAGCTTGAGGATTGAATGAGATGAGGATACATTTATGAATGTAGAACAGCACTTGGCATATGGTAGCACTCAGAAATCTACTGAATGCTCTGAATCAGGCACCGTGCGAGGTCCTGGAGACTCAGCTATGAATAAGACATACCTCTGTCTTCAAGGTATGAGAAATTTAGGAGGATACACAGAAAAGAAAACCAGCAATAATAATAATATCCTATAATAAGACTGAACTAGAGAGAGACTGTGCTTCTCTTATGTACCTTTTTACTCCAAACTGCGGTTGAATCAATGATTTATTCTATGAATACTAGGATGCATAAGTGAGGAATGGCCAGGATAGAGGTTTACCAGAGGGCAGGAGTGTAGGAGGAGCACAGAAAAAGGCCATTATTTAGTCAGGGAAGGTTTTTAAGTAGAAGTTATTCTTAAGCTAAAGTTTTTGCCTCCCTGTTCCCTTTGTAAATTGGATTAAATTTGTGCTCTACCAAGGGACTTGATACTTCAAGGAAACTTGCTACAATATCTTTTTGGTAAAATGAAATCTTTTGTAATGCAAATAATCACTTCCTAATTTATATGTGGGGCAAGTTAAGATTTTTGTGTGTCAGGTTTTTTTTCTCTTTTCTCTTTTTCAAAAGATGGGCACAATGGTCTATCTTTGCAATAAGTAAAAACATCCTGACAGTAATTGAATGAGAAATTGATTGAATTTAATCTTCATTCTTCCACATTTTATAGAGAATAAAGAAGCATTTTTTAAATATATAACTACCCTTGCTGAAGTGAGTAAAGAAGGCATATTCATGTAGATTTCATTGGAAGTTAAGACTTTTCTGAGTCATTATAAAGTCAGTTGATTTTTACAGGTAATTTCTCCAGGACTCAGTTTCCCCATATGCAAAATGTGGGATTTGGACTAGAGTATTTCTATTACAGCTTTAAAACTCTCTGGAAGGAAAAGAAAAAGATTAATGACAAACTTATCATATAATTAGGGTAATAAATTACAAATAGTATGCCTAGAGATAGAAATGAAAATGACTCCTAAATTTTTTTAAATTATAGATAATTATAATTCTGTTAGACTTTTAGAAGGTACCAGGCAGTCATTTAAAAGAAAATGAGATTCAGGATAGGTTCCTTTGTACAAATACTGTAGTTGATTGACTCTTTTATATGGATACCTATCCTATTGGATTATGGACCCACACTACTCCAGTATGACCTTATTTTAACTTAGGTAATAATATCTACAAGGACTGTATTTCCAAATAAGATCACATTCTGAAGTCCTGGGCATTAGGCCTTCAACATATGAATTTAGAGGGGTGAGAGGTGATGCAATCAGCCATAACACCTTCTGTGACTACTCTGTTTATTCTTGCCTTTCTAATAGGTTAGCCATGACACAAATATAGCACATGAACTGGGAGAACTCCCTCCTGAACCCATGACAAGCATCACTAATTGATCATGGCAAATTTTCCCACTAATTATAGAGGGAGACCCAAAACAGTTCATCAAAGTGGGCCATAAAATAAAACCTATTTGCTATATAGATAGATAGATTTACATAGCCAATAGGAAAGCAGTTATCATATAAATACAGTAAGAAAAATTTCACTTCAATAATCTAATATTGAATTGCTTTAATGAATCAGAGAAAGCTTGTGTGTATTTGTACACCTTAAATTCTAATTCAAAATTAGGTTATAATATAAGAATATATTTAATTACAATAAATAGGAAGAGGCAAAGTTCTCAAGAAAAAAATTGAATGTGAATAAACAACAGAAAGTCTAGTTTCTATTAATCCCCTGCCCTCTGAAGGGTATTTACAATAATATAAGTAGCCCCAGGATGTACTACATCCTGAGTATTTAAATTTTGTTTCAACATTAAACAAAACATAGTTTTATCAAAATTTATATTTTTTATTTACTGATTCGGGGAGATTTTGTGTATTGTCTCATCTTTGCTTAGAAATACATTAAAATGGTTTAACCTAAGGAATAATGAGTATGTAAGAGTATTATGTCAGTTTGCCATTCATTCATTTACTCTTCATTCATTCACATATTTATTGTGAGCTAGTATTATGGACACTCTTTCGATGTATCAGTAATTCCTTAGGACCACGTGTCACTAGCCACATGTGCCTATTGACCACTTAATATGTAGCTAGTCAGAATTGAGGTATGCTATAAAGACAAAATACATACTAGATTTCAAAAATTAAAAAAAGAATATAAACTATCTCCAATATTTTCCTAGTGATTCCATACTGAAATAATGCTTTGAATAGATTAGCATAAATATATTTAAAAATTTAACTTGGCTTTTCCTTTAAAATTTTTAATGTGGCTACTAGAAAATTTAAAATGTCTTATGTGGCTTGCATTATGTTTCTTTTTAAAAAAATGTATTGAAGTATGGTTGATTTACAATGTTGTGTTTAATTTCTGCTGTACAGCAAAATGACTCAGTTACACATATATATTTTGTTCATATTCTTTTCCATTATGGTTTATCACAGGGAACTATATTAAATATAGTTCCCTGTGCTATACAGCAGGACCTCATTGTTTATCCATCCTTTATATAATAGTTTGCATCTGCTTATCCCTAACTCCCGGTCCTTCTCTCCCCCACCACCCCCTCTTCACAACCACAAGTCTGTTCTCTATGTCTGTGAGTCTGCTCCTGCTTCGTAGATAAGCCATTTGTGTCATATTTTAGATTCCACATATAAGTGTATCATATGGTGTTTGTCTTTCTCTTTCTGACTTATTTCACTTAGTATGCTAATTTCTAGGTCCATTCATGTCGCTGCAAATGGCATTATTTCATTCTTTTTTACGGCTGAGTAGTATTCCATTGTATATATGTACCACATCTTCTTTATCCATTCATCTGTCAGTGGACATTTAGGTTGTTTCCATGTCTTGGCTATTGTGCATAGTTGGCTTGCATTGTATTTCCGTTGGACAGGGCTACCATAGAGTTAAATACGCAAGTCGCTTGTTGAGCACTGATGTGACAGTTTTGACACAGTGCATCAATACACTGATGGTGGATGGCTCACTGACAGCTCTTACCTGTGAGACATCTGTGACATATGAAACAGCAGATTTTTATTTCTTTACCTTTATCCATCAACATAAGAATATATGAAGACATATAAAGTAACAGTCTATACTTTAAATGACTTTAGAAAACTTGATACACTTTGTGGTTTTTCTTCTTATGCAGAAGTATTAGAATGTATTTTTACTTCCTGTAAATGATGAGGACCAAGATTCATAAATACCTTAAAATTTTTTTTTCTAGAAAATTAGTTTTTCTCCAGTAATATTGAAAAACTCATGTCATTCAAAGACATGCTTAATTATACCTTCTCCTAGCTGCCTTCTCAAATGTCTACAGCTGTAAATAGTGTACTTCATTAGCCCTTCAGATGCACATGACTTGTTTCTCCTAGTTTTTATCCTAATTTCTCATAGTTTTTATCATAATTTGCCTTAATGTGTTGTTTCTTTTCCTTTGGTCTGCCTTTCCTTTTAAATTATATGTCTAGCCTGCAACTGGCTTATTTACCTAGGTTCCGTCTAGTTTGTCTAGCTGTGTCTAACACATAGAGGGCACTCTAAAACATATTTATTGAATTTAAAACACCTGCTGAAGTTTAAGAGCTTAACTGTACTTCCTCCACCCTCATCCCTCCTCATAGTTATTTTGACTCTATGGTGTCACATGTCAAAATTCACCTAAAGACTCCAGCAAACCATTGGGGATGCTTGTATCAGCCATAAGTTGATTGATTGATTAGGCTACATTATTCTGCTTTACAATTTAAAAATTCTTCTTATGATAAACTCATCAAATATTGACCATTTAGTTAATATTTTGAAAATGCAACCACTACAAATAGTCTCCTGTGCATTTTAGTGTTTAGAGATTGCCTTTGAATACACAGACTCAATATTTATAGTTAGAAAAGTTTGTTTACTCTTCTGTAATCCTCACATGCTCTTTGTTGTTGGTCTTTTGCTCATTAATCCTCCCCACATTTCTGTATTCAGTAATTGTCCCCACTTGACAATAGCTTAAATGATTTCCCCAAGATTACACTGTGAGTACAGCTAAGCCAGAACTCATTGCCCCTGTCTTTGATCTCATGCTCTTTCCCCCAGTTTAGCCTAAGAGCAGTCTAAGTGAGAAGTCATATTCCCACCTCCCTGCTGGTACTTTCTTCTCCGAGCCAACTTCATTGCTGGCCCTCCACTCCAAAGCACAGACTATTTCACTCCTACAAATGACTTCTATAGCCTACTGATCAGGGCAAAACGGTTTTTTTTCATTTTTTAAATTAAATCTGGTTCTATTATGATATTTACTAATAGGAATGGGCTTTTTTGCATTATATCCATTTTTTCTGACATTTAATAATTAGGAACCTGAATCTCTATTGGGGGTAAAAGGAAAAATGATAACTGTTCTACTTTATTCTATTTAGTATAAAATGCCAGTCAGAGGCATAGTGGGCCTCTTTGTCAAGTTTCCTTGGAGCACATCCTGTAGGAACAACAGTTTCTACATGATGGCAGTGGGGCTGCAACTGTTCCCACAAGGAGACCTTCTGAGACCTTGGTTGCTGGTTACTTCTTAAGACAGTAACCCAAGAAAACTACTGGAGCACAAAAATTCACATGGTGCAAATCTTATTTTAATATGAATGAGTAAGATATTTATGTGATTAAAATTCAAAAGGTACAAAAGAACATATTATCTCCCTGCCACCCTGGCCTCTGGCAACTAGGCTCCCCATTTGAGGGTCAACCACTTCCATCAATTTGTATGAAAGAAAAGGGGGTGGGAAGAATGTGAATTTGTTTGTGTATGCATAAAATATATACACTGATTTACTCTTTGCCTTTTTAACCTCATGGTTTATTTTGGAAATAATTCCATGTTAGTATATAATGAATTTACTCTTTTCGATGGCTGCATACTATTCCATTTATGGTATGACATAATTAATCTCACAGCATTCTATTATGGAGGTCAAATTCCTAGAAGTATAGTTTTATATGAGGATGTGCTCATTTGTAATTTTGTTTTGAGTGTTTAATTTCATAAATTTTTTGGAGAGAGAATGCATGTTTGTGATACAAAATTCTTTTACAATAAGTAAAGAATAAAGTTAGTCTCCCTCTCAACCTTCAAGAGAGGTGGTACCCCTTTTGTCACCTTCTAGTGACAGGCCTGTGTGGTATGAGTGTTGGATAGATATGTTACATAGATACCTTTTATCAGGAAAATTTTAGTTGTATTCTTCATTTGCTCTATAGCACTCGTTCCTACTCAGGAACAATTTAGCTGCCTCTAAAAGACACCTGACAAAATCTGTAGACATTTGTGGTTGTCACAAGTGTGTGTGTGGCTTTGCTACTGACATCTAGGAGGTAGGTAGAGGCCAGAGATTCTGCTAAATCTCCTACAGTACTCGGGATAGCCTCCATCCTGCCCCGAAAAATGACTTACTTGGTCCCGAGTCACTGGTGCCAAGATTGGCATTCTGGTCCATAAGGATCAGAAGGCTTTTCCAAGTCATTGATTTCCATAGAGATGCCAGGCTTCAGTGCCGCCATTCATGTCAGAAGCGTCACTGCTTTTCCTCCTCCTCCTTCTCTTCCTTCTCCTCCATTTCCACAATGAACCATAACTGTTGTGTATCTCACCAGCAAGAGCGATGGTTCCACTGACATTCTTTATACTTAGCTCCCTCTTTAGCATGACTACAAATATGGTACTCACATTTTGCCAATATTGTCTCATGTGTTCTCAATTTTTGCTCATTTTCCTCATTTTGTTGGTGTGCATCCTCTGGTAATCTGCTGAGAGAGGGTATATGAAAAGTAAATTTGGGACAACCTTGAGTTTCTAAAAATGTTTTTTATTCCACCCTCCCATCTGATTAATGTTTTGTGTGGGATTCTAGGGAAGAAATAATTTTACTTCAGGATTTGAGGTTATTTCTCCATTGTCATATAGCTTCTGTTTTCATTTTTCAGAGACACTGAGACATTTTGATGATTGTTTGTATGTAGACTTCTCACTGGATGTTCTAAAATTTCCCACTGATATGTGTGACATGGAATGAATCTACTTTTTTTTTTTTTTTTTTTTTTTTTTCAGTGTGTTGGGATCTCAGTGGGCTCTTAATCTGGAAACTTATCCTTCAGTCTGGAAAATCTTGAATAACTACTTTGACTTCTTTCCTATTTTCTTGTTCCGATTCTAGCATGCCTATTTAGTTGTTGGAATTTGTGAACCATTTGTTTCCTTATATTTTTACTTTATCTTTTTGCTTTGCTGTCTAGGAGATTGCCTTAAAATTTTACTCTAATTCTTTATTGATTTTTTTTTCTCATTCATATTATAGTTTTAATTTTTAAGACCTTTTTGTTATCTAAATGTTCTTTTTATTCTGTCCTGTTGCAATTTCTAGATGCAATTTCTGTTTTCTGTGATGACTAATAATAAAAATATATTTGTTTTTCACTTCTCTTTGCTTAGCCTGTTTCTTCCAAGTTACCATTTTCTGTTTGTTTCATCTGGTATTTTTAGTCCACGTTAGAGACTTCATCAGCTGTCATGTAATCTTTGATGGTCAATTTGTGGTTAAGTGGATTGGACATTCTGAGTGCATTAATTGGGTTTGTTGACTTTGAACTTCATCATTGAGTAGTCCAGGTGAACACTGTAGGGAACCCCAACATCTGTTATCTTTAAATTTCTCCTGTTGGACTGGTCAGCTTCCTCAAAGACGGAACTTTCGACCTCTTGCCTTGGAGGGCTGCAGGTATTCTGGAAGCCCTGTGGGGAAAAGGGTGGGGTTCTCAGAGCGTGTATGAGATCACTTAATCTCCCTGTTTTGGGTCCTCAACTGCTCCTGGTTATCCCCTAGTTTATCTGTCTCCAGAGAATAAACCTCTAAGACCTCCCACTCTTACTTCCATAGAGGTAGTCCTAGCCCCTGGACTGGCATCTAATTGCTTCTCAGATAGCTTTCATACAATCCTCCTTATTTTATCTGCATACTTTCCTACAACATCACTCTCTCTCCCAGCTCCATACATCACTGGTACTCCAGGTCCTAAAACCTTTGTGACTTCTGTGGTATATGGGGTTATGTCTTAACTTTCCATCCTGTTGGCTTTGGTTCCCTTGTCTCAGTGGTGCTCAGTCAGTTGCTGCTAATCCATCTTCCTACCACCTAGAAAAATTTTATGGCTGATAGCTCGTCTCCTGTTTTCCCTATTCTTACGGGTTCCTGTCATTTAAAAAGTAATCTTTACTGTGGTTTTAGTGTGGTATCAGGAGAGCATTCAGTATCGGTCCAGGCTGCCATCTTTTCACGGGAACCTCTTAGCTGCATAAATCTTAGAGATTCCATTATGGAAGGATACTGGTAGAGTTGGCCTTCTCTCTTCCCTGTTTGCTGCTGCTACTTTCTTATTTGGATTGCCACTCTGGCTCCCGGAGCCTTGGTGGTGAGCTGCTGGAGCTATTTCTAAAGCAAAGCCAGGTCTCCAGTTCACTGCACTGACAGCCGTGCTGATGGATGTGGCAATACACATGAGATTCGTTGGCCTTGCACAAGTTTGCCCTTGCTTTATGCTCCTGACTACACTTTTACTTAACTCACCTTTGAGCCTGAAGAATGTGTGCATAGTCTTTTTGAAAACGTTCGCTATGCTAATATCCTAGATTAATGTCTGTGAGCGTCTAGTGGTCAGAAGCTGAGAGTTGAAGCCCATAGACCAGGTGTCTCCTGTTACATGGTTTACAGGCCACCTTTACACAGGGACACGTGCTCACTGACTCCTTTTTACCACTGAGAGGACATTGTACTTGTGAAGCCACCTTCATTCACTGATGCTGAAGGCTTTTACAAGTCTAAAACCATTCATCTTTTCAAGATGCTAAGGGTGTTGGTCCCATAAAGAGATGATAAATACTAAAAAAAAAAAAAAAAAGATACCTAAAGTACAGTGACATCAGTCATTTCTGTTCCTTTCAGAAAAAGATTCCAGGACTTTTGATTCTTACTCTGCTTCCTAACAAACCAAGATGACAATTAGTAACATGCAAGATATTGACAAAATTGTTTTGTACTGTGTTCAGACTGATTTTGATATTGTCCTTTTAAGGAAAACTCTAAGGTCTGCCTGGAAAATGACCTTTTAAGGCCTCTACCCAGGGTTTTTTATCCAAAATTTTAACTTTTAGGTTAGTACAGTCAGATTGGATACGTGCAGTTGATTTATGTTCCTGATCAAGGTTTCTGTGTACCAATAAAACTTTATTTCTGGACACTGCAATTTGAATTTCCTATAATTTTCACATGCTATGAAATATTCTTTGGCTTTTTAAAAACTATTTAAAAACATAAAAGCTATTTTTAGCTCATGTATCTATAAAAACTGGTGGTGAGCCAAGTTTGGCCCACAGGCAATTGTTTGCTGACCCTAGTTTAAAACATTTGCCTCGTGATGAGTACTGTTCCCCTGTTGCCAAATTTCATCGCTGGCATGATAATCTGAATGTCTGTTGGTATAAAAACACCGTTTGAAATTGGGGTAGTCATGCTCAGTTTTTTGCTTTGATGGAAGAATTTTTCAAAGCCAGTTCAAACCACTTCCGTGTACCCCTTTTGACAACCTTTTCTTCTCCTTCCCGACTGCTTTTCTTCCATCTATTATTTTACTCTTCTCCTGTGTACTTTCAAATAATTTCAATTTTTTTTTTGAGTAAAGACTATATATTACACACTGTGCTAGTTGCTTAAGAGATATGAATATAAACCAGAGTCATAGCTCCTGGGCAGATGAAACACATTCATGGAAGAGATTTCTTTCTTTCTGACAAAATTCAACAAGCTAACCTGAGGTATAGGGGCAAGGGATGTGTTCTACAGAAATTGTGTCAGCAGAAATTGTGTCGGTATTTTCCCCGATGTGATATTGTAGATGACAAATACATGCACATTCTTCTGCTTGTATTTATTTCTGTTTTGGGGATTCCAGCAACATCAAAATGGTGAGTAGTAGTGCTCAGTTTAAAATTTTTTAATATTACCATATTTTCACTACTGTAAAGAGACTTCTGTCTCTTCAGATGTCCTCTGGTAATTTGTTCATTAATTTAAACTTCTTTAAAAAACTTCTTTGGAAAGGTGTATTTCTTTGGCAAAGATAGATCTCTACTTAGTAAAGATTTATGATTGAATGAACAAAGAGCAAGGAGGAAGCCTAGGTGATGCAGTCTGTGCACTGAAAATAATAAAACATAGGAACATTAAAAATGAAGGAAACCAGTCAAAGGCTGTAGAATCAAAGAACAACACAATTATAGATTTCATGGTAGTTACAGTAAGTAATTTAGTCTCAAATGCATACTCCTTTATTTTGTAGAGGGGATTGGCATTTGTGCAATATTCTCTAGTTAAATTTCAATTTATTGGATTTTTGCATCACTGAAGATTGATCTATTGAATTTGTCACAGTGGCCTTGTTTTTACCTTGTGTTTAATACCTGCTGGATCAGAATGGCAATCAATTTAGGTTAATCTCATAAAGTTTGCTAAAGCTTTTTAAATTAAAGTCACTTCTGATATGACCAGTAACAAAATGTAGGCAACATACCCTCATATATTATTGTTCTAGAAAAGAGATTGGTAATATATATTCTCTCTAACATTTCCTTACTTGGATTTTTAAATTCCCTTAATTATTTACTAGATGATAAATCATTTAACATTTAAAATTTTAATTATCTGCATGATCATTGCTTAGTATTCTGTGCCAAACTTTAAACTCAGCATAGATTTAAGTTCTCACTAAATAGATTTCAATTAAATTCCTTCCACCTTTACTAGGAAAGAAATGGATTGTGTTTAATAGATTGTATTGTACTCTCCATGGACAAATATAAACTGGGGAGTGGTTCGTGGCAAATAGCCTTTTAATTCTTGTGCATTTTAGTTTTCAGAGGAGTCACAATGCACTAGGCACTTATGTGAAGTATAATCATGGTTATGATTTTTTGAGTAATATATTTTGCAATGAGCTCTGTAATATGCAATTATGGAACTCAGCTTGCATTATTAACTGATTTTATTAACTATCATTAATGCAGTATTTATAAATATTGCTGGGAGAACTGTAGTTGTATTTACTAAAGATAGAATCAAGAATAAAACTGATAAACTACTAGTGCACTAGAACCCTTGAAGAAAAGAAAAGCAGACTACATTGTTTCTAAAACCACTAGTAAATTCAGAAAGGGGGAAAAAAACCCAAACCATAAAAAATTGGTTATTTGATTACATTTTATTCCTTCATGTTCAGTGGTATGTAGGCATCACTGTAGTTTTCTGTGGGGAAATTGAGCAAGCTAAAGTTTGTTCTAGCATATGCTATTCTAGAATTAAAGAGATTTTGGTTATGTAGGGTTCAAGTTATCTTTGACACATTTTGCAGGTTACTTACAAATTCCTGCCTAAACATAGGAATCTTCTTTATCAGAGAGCCTAACATCAGATTTTAATCATATCTTAGACCCACAGGGTTTTAGGTTTCCAACAGGCCACCTGTCTCAGGCATTTAAAAATTCACAGGACAGATGGGAAGGTGAAAGAACTTGTCCTTGGATAAAGAAATTCTTACATTGCAGGAACATTCACAGGCAGAGCTAGCCAATACATCACACACATACCCTGTATTTGTCTAGTGTTGAGGTTTTGTAATCGCACATTTCCCTTTGGTAGTATCAGTATAGAATTCCTTATTTATCTCCTATTCTGTTGGTGGGCAAGAGAAAAAAAATCATAGCTTGTGAAACCTGTTGTTCAGGTGACCCATGAATCAGGAAAGAGGCGTATATTTTATATTCACTTTCCCGAATCTACTGTTGGTGGAAGGTGTACCTTGTGTAAGACTGTGTGCCGTCATATTTAAGAATTGGGATCTGAAGCTGGCTTGCCTGGTTTTAAGTTTCTTCCTAACTACTTGCACATGACCAAGGCAAGTTACCTGGTGTCCCTGTGCTTTAGTCGTCCCATCTGTAAGATGGGGATATTATAGTTCTTTGTGAAGTTTTTGAAAAGATGACAGGAGGGTAATACATAAAAAGTGCCTCGGGTACTGCTTGACACTAAGAATCAGTATTCAGTAAATGTTAGCTATTAAAAATGATACTAATTACATGTAAAAAGTGAAAGAGGGAGTTAAAGCTTATACTTGGAAATTTTTTGAAAGTTAAGCCTTTAAACATTTCATGTTCACATTTATCTCTTTGGGAGAGAATCTGTTACTTGGCTGAAGCATAGTGTTCAAAATCATCAAGCAGTTGAAACGTCAGTGGATTATGCTGTGAACTGTAGTTTATGAGTTCCTTACACAAGCATTACTTAGGAACATATTAAAAAATTGAATTCTCAGGCCCAACCTTAGAATTACTCCATCAGAAACTTTGGGTAGGACTGAGAAATCTTCTTTAATACCCCTCTGGGTGATGTTGATGCACACTGAAGTTTGGGGACCCACTATACTTGTCCTGGGTAATAGGTAGAGAACCTGAACACGACAGACTAGGTGCTCTAGTGGACATTCCTGTGTGGGGGGGGGCAGCTAAGAAATATATAAAGAAGCATTAAAAAATCAAGAATTTCAGGCGATAGAAGCGTGAGAAAGCAAAACAAGTAAGTGGCGTTGGTGAATGATTGGGGGTATCAAGGGGATCCCTTGGATAGGTTGTTCTTAGAAGACCTGAAGATATGACACCTGAGGTTAAACCTGACCTATGAGAATGATAAATAATAGATAGATGAAAGGGCAGTCTTGGAAGAGGAAACACCTAGTGCAAAGGCCATAAGATGGAGATGCCTTAAAGAAGGCTTTCTCTAGTTGCGGCGAACGGGAGGTACTCTTCGTTGCGGTTCTCATCACGGTGGCTTCTTTTGTTGCGGAGCACGGGCTCAAGGCGTGCGGGCTTCAGTAGTTGTAGCTCTCACACTTAGTTGCTCCACGGCATGTGGGATCTTCCAGGACCAGGCATCGAACCCGTGTCCCCTGCATTGGCAGGTGGATTCTTAACCGCTCCGCCACTGGGGGAGCGATTTATGTGTTTCAGATGCTGGTTCTGTGGTCTTACAGGAGTATATCTGCTTGAGAATAGAAGCAGTAGCTTATGTTGTACTCCACAGTGTAAGTGGGACATGTTGGAGAGGGATCAGTAGTTGCTAATCCTTTAGCCAAAAATGCGGGGCAGAACAGGAAAGACAGGGTTCCTGTTTGCTCTGTAGTGACAGAGCCAGACAAGGAAGGGCCAGAAAAATGAAAGTGATTAGAAAGTGTTTAGGTACGCTGAAGGAAACAACCAGGGGTTGAGGTAGAGGCCAATAAGGTGAGGAGATAAGATGCCGGAAATAAAAATGGCTGCTGTGAGGAGGTGACATCTAATGTGAGCCTGAAAAGCTGAAGAGCCAGGTCCTAGGCCTGGTTGCTACCCTCAGTTATCAGAGGAAGCCTGAGCCGGCCACCCTTCTGCAGAGATGGGCAGAGAGCCCCAAGGCTTCCTCATCACTGTTAGAGGGTGGGCACCATTCTTGGCTCAGAGTGGGCCCTTGACAGTGACTGAATTCTGTAAAGTTCTGAAAAGAGCATTTTCTTATGTACCAACTTATGTACATTTGTGTCAACCTAGAACTGTTAGGCACTTGTACTTAAACTCTGAAATGTAAACTTTTTATTACAGAAAATGTCAAACACACAACAAAGAAGAATATAGAGTAATGGATCTCCGTGTTCTCATATCTGGATTTGACAAATATCAATATTTTTCCAATCTTATTTTATCTAACCTCCACTTCATTTTTTTCCTTTGGTATTTTCCAGCAAGTTTGAGACATTATTTCTTTACAGTTGTAAATACCTCGATGTGCATCTCTCAATGATGAGGGCATTTTTATTTACATAGCCCCAGAAAATTATTATGCTTAGAACTAACAATAACTATTTAATCTTCTGATCTTTAAAAACATTTAATAAAAAAGACTAAATATGACTCATTAAAAAATTATGATGTTTGTCTATTATGATGTTTGGATCTATGTCTAGATTTCTATTTCCTTTTAGACTCTTCTCAGGCTCGTGACCTGACTATCCAAAGGCTACAATTTCTTACTCTTTCCAAAGCGACCAACCAAAGGTCATCAACTTCTTGTTAAAAGGAAAAAAAAAAAAAAGCCCAAGAGGAGTGTCTACACTGCAACTGACTTGGAAAGTTATTCGACAGAACCTATCTTTATTGGTCTCTGTGGTGGCAGCTGGTATTAAATCTGTACATGTGTCAGAAACATTATTTTCCAAATAGTTTGCTCTGATATTTTTCCCCCACACATAATTGGATGTTGGTTCTGTCTTTATAAAATGCAAGTGGAATTGAGTGTTGGGTAGACTTTGGACAAACTTCCATCACTCGACAGGCGGTTTCTTGAACTGCCAGGACTGGCTGCTAGGCACCCGACACTGGAAATCTAGAAAAACATGTATCTTTGCAATAATTTCTTTTGACAGAGAGAGAGGAAGTCCCAGTGACACCTCTTAAAACTATAAAAACCTGAGTCACCAACTACTTTCACTTAAAAACCCCATGCAGTGTTAGTTTGGCTTGAAGTCCTCTGCACTCCTCATTCATTATTGAATCTTATTTTACTTTGTTCAGACAAGCTAGCTGGCCTATGGTGAAGCTTCACACAGCCGATTACCTCAAGGTGTTTAGTTCATTTATTATTTAAAGCATAAATCTTGTACAGGTTGTCCACTGACGACCCTCTGAGTAGATGTAGTAAATGCCTTTCATCCTTCTGGCCTCAGTCAGTGCTCACAAACCTACCTGCTGAGTTTGGCAGGCCAGGCAAGGTGCAGGAACATGGAAGATACCAGAGGTCATTGCACTTGCCTTTCTGTGTAAAGGTGCATGTGAAAAATGGGTACACAGTAGCAAATTCGGAGTTGAAATTTAAAGGAAATGAACCTCTAGAGGCAATATTCCTTTCCAGAGAGACTTTATTAGATATTTTAGCTATTGTTACAGGCTGAATTTGAGTAGACCATAGTGACATCACGCTTAAGAATATTTATATGGAAGTATCATCTTTCATATTTGTGGTATTTGTCCTTGAACCCATTTTCCTTTCCTGGCTTGCTTTCAGTCTTGTGTTGTGATACCAACAATGGCCAATATGAATTACTTTCAAAAAGGCTAGCTTAAGTAATGTGCTCGTTCTACTGATGGGCTTACATGCCATTAAGAGTCTCTATCCTACACTGAATGTGCCAGGTATTTAACTGGGGACTGGTACTAATTTCAGAGCTAATACTGAGCTGTTCCACATCAATGCTTTCAGCAGGTGGCTTGAACTGACAGTGTAAAGAAAAAAGTGAGAGAAAATTACCATTGTACTTTAGAATTTCTCTGATTGAATTGACTGATTATACTGTCAAAGGAGCACTGGGAAGCTGGCAGGGTTATAGGGAGTGAAGAAATGACAGAATTCTTTTAGAAAAAGCTTGTCCGTTGGTTTTTGCATAGTCAGGTATTTCAAAATGATAATAGGTTTGATGTGAGGTTTGAATTCAGTACTTGTGAAAATCTGTGTGGTCTCTGATTGGTATTTTAAAGCTTGAATATTGTATAAGGAGAGCAAATGGTTTTCTTATTGCCATTTTCTCTTATAAGACAAAATATTAAAACACTGTGTTGAAGTTCCATCAGTAAACGTTAAACTACTTCTTATATTTGCAAAGTGGTTTTATAAAGATTTCATTTTTGTTAAGAAGTTTTATTTATTAGAAAATGGAATAGGAAACTTATCAAGTGACTCAAGATGAAAACTATTTGTTTTATCCAATCAGTCTTGGATTATGTTCTAAGATTTTCTGTTTCAGAAGAAACTCTTATCAGTAACAAATATTATTCTTGGCTGTCTCTTAAATTCATGTTTATTTATTCTAAAATGTTACATTATTTAAATATTTAAAAATATTCTTTAAATGGATGATTCTTAAAAATTAGAGATACAGTATCCTGCTATTAGTAGAGCAATAATAATAGTAGCTAGTATTTATTGAATTCTTGCCAAGTAACAGGTACTTTACTAATTATGGTGTCTCATTTAATCTTCACAGTCACTACACAAGGTAATTTCCCTTCATATCCCCATTTTACTTTATGGGCATATCAAGGCACAGGGAGGCTGAATAACTTACTGGATACCCAGAGCTCGTAAGAGGCAGAGATGGGATGCTGGCTCTCAGAACCCCAGTGCTCTATTGTAGCACAGAGGAGAGAAACTGGTTATACTTGACTCTTTTTTTTTTTTTTTGGCTGTCAATGCACTGACTGCCTCTGTACTGGTGACAGGGACTTAATACTGTTTCCATTTTCATGGTTATCCCATTATGAATTTAATAGGACTTTTGATATACAGTCATGAGAATTCTTAAGGGAATGGTTTTAAAATGTGGGGAAAATGTATTGAAGTGTTCTGTGAAAGGTATAAGAGCAACAAATTTAGCAGAGTGTCAGTTAGGTTTGGGGCAGAAAAAAATCAATCAGGATAAATGGGTCAGCATTCATCATTTGTTCAACAAATACTTATTGTACTGGGTGCCAAGCACTGGGCTTGGCCTGTCGGAAAGCACTGGGTGATTTATTTTTGTTGGGTTGACTCCCCGGTGGGATTATTCACAAACAACCTTTCGATGTAAATAGGAAGCTTTAATTGCAGGAGAGAAGGGTTCCAGTCTTTCTGGGTGGACCATGGTGCGCGAGTTTTGTTCGGTTGCATAATCTAGTAGGCTATCTTCGTATTCTCATTATTCTGATGCAGTGTAACAAACCAGCAGGAAACTGCATTCCATGGGATTTCTATGGGGACTACAGAGAATTCGTTCCAATGCTTACAGAGCAGCCGCTTGTAGCTTAAAGTAGCTCCAGGGCTAATGTGAGGAGCTGTGCAGCTCTACTTGCTACTGAACTGTAAAACTGAAAGCATGTGTAGTGTAAATAAAACAATGTCAGTAGAACTGTTTCTAATCTGAAGGCCTAATCAGAGCATTGGTGGACAATCTGTTATTGTGGAAAGGGGAAAAAAGCAGGGGATTTGAAATATTATACCATGCCTAAAATGTGAATACCTTTCTCCACTCGGTTTAAAATTTACTCCCTCCAATTTTTTTGTATTTCAATTGGAGGTAAATTGGAAAGAAAGAGAAAATGTTCTTCATTTCTCCCCACCCACGGAACACAAAGTAACTGGCAAGGGGAGTGATACTTTCAGTAACAAACTTTCTCAGCCTAGGCTTGTAGAGGAAAAAGGAATCCATATTCTGGGATAGGTTTGTTGGATTTCTACATTCCGCCTGCATTCTGTAGGCACCTGGTTGCCCCCATCCCCGACGGTGGTGAGCACCGCCTCAGTTTTGTTAGTGGAAGACCCGTCTGATCTTTAGTCACATGACATATTTGGTGATTGAGGTCCCAGGCCCCTGCCATCTCCCAACCACGCCTCCCGTGCTTCTCCTACTGCTGCCTTGGCTACGGTGCTGCCTATCTGGGGGGCCTGCTTCACAGGTCAGGCCTGCAACCTGTGAATCACAGAAGGCCCCGCACTGGGTTTAGTCCTCTGCTGTTATTCCCTTGAAATTCTTAATAATGCTTAATCAAGGGGCCCCCCATTTTGCACTGGGTTCTTTGTACAAATCTTGTAGCTGGTACTAGTTGTTCTCCGAGCCTCTTCTTCCTCCCTGCTCCCAGCACCAGAGGTTGCATCCTTCAAGGTCCAGCTTAAGTGCTGCCTCATACATGAAGGTTTCTGGTTCCTTCATAGACGTGAGTGTCTCTTCCCTGTGTGCGTACCTCAGTTACAACCTGCAGGACACCCTGCCTTGAACTCACAGTGTGCACCTCTGTCTTCCTCCACACAAGGTGGGCTCTTGGAGGGAGGGCAGGTGCCCTCTAAGAATCTTCTTATTCTTCTCCATATTCTAGGCTTTCAGTGCTCCATAAATGCTTGTTGAATTGAAGTGAATTAAATAATTTGCCCTTTTATTTGAAAGAGTAAAGAAATTTACATTTAATATAAGGCCCCTTTGACAGACGTACTGCCTTCATTTCTGTTCTCTTCTGATGAAGAATTATGGTGCTGGCTTCCATCAAATGGCAAATGTGATGAGATGGTACACATTTGATTCTGCTTCACTTATAAATTTGGGGGTGGAGAAAATATAAATGAAATCATTTCACTAATTTTAAGACATTTAAAGGGTATGGAAATTGAGCTTAGGAGGAAAAGGTTAACTAAGGTTAAAGCGAATGATTTTCATTTTGCTTAGCATATCACCAAGTGGAGACTTAAAGGCAATCCTCTTTTCTCACCAAACTTCCCTGAACTGCTCCTGGATTTCCTTTTAGCATAATTTAAGTAAGATGTAATAGTTTAATTTTGCATGGTTCACAAGTGCTATTTTCATACAGGGAACATTTCATAGAGGAATAGAATTTGTGAAGGTTGTTGTCTACACAGGCAGTAGAACCCTAGCAGTCTCATAACCTGCATAGATATTGGGGGCTTTGTTGATTGGGTACAAAAGAGAACACAGTTGGCTGTGCTGCAGGGATTTTTAGCAGAGGGGTCATGATCAGCTTCAGAGGTTCTATACACTCAAACTGTAGGCAAAATGTGTTTTGGGAGTGTTTGAATATCCTTCTGGACAGAGGGCCCCCAAAGCATCTTCTCAAAGTGTTCAAGATAAGTTAAGAACCAATAAATGAGAAGAAATAGAAATTGGAATGAACATACTACACACACACACACACACACACACACACATTATAAAGCTAAATTTAAAAGGCAGCCTATTAAAAACCAAATCTTGTTGAACATGCATTTGTATTGTTGAGATATGAAATCTCTGGGCTGTAAAATGCATCTACTGTACAGATTGCCAACAAACACATGAAAGAATGCTCAACATCATCATTAGAGAAATGCAAATCAAAACTACAATGAGGTATCACCTCACGCCAGTCAGCATGGTCATCATCAAAAAATCTACAAACAATAAATGCTGGAGAGGGTGTGGAGAAAAGGGAACCCTCTTGCACTGTTGGTGGGAATGTAACTTGATACAGCCACTATGGAGAACAGTATGGAGGTTCCTTAAAAAACTAAAAAAAGAGTTACCATACAACCCAGCAATCCCACTACTGGGCATATGCCCTGAGAAAACCATAACTCAAAAAGAGTCATGTACCACAATGTTCATTGCAGCTCTATTTACAATAGCCAGGACATGGAAGCAACCTAAGTGTCCATCAACAGATGAATGGATAAAGAAAATGTGGCACATATGTACAATGGAATATTACTCAGCCATAAAAAGAAACGAAATTGGGTTATTTGTAGTGAGGTGGATGGACCTAGAGTCTGTCATACAGAGTGAAGTAAGTCAGAAAGACAAAAACAAATACTGTATGATAACACATATATATGGAATCTAAAAAAAAAAAGGTCATGAAGAACCTAGGGGCAAGACGGGAATAAAGATGCAGACCTTCTAGAGAATGGACTTGATATGGGGAGGGGGAAGGGTAAGCTGGGACAAAGTGAGAGAGTGGTAGTGTGTATATGGACATAAACACACTACCAAATGTAAAATAGATAGCTAGTGGGAAGCAGTCGCACAGCAGGGAGATCAGCTCAGTGCTTTGTGACCAGCTGGGAGGGTGGGAGGGAAGGAGACGCAAGAGGGAAGAGATATGGGGATATATGTATATGTATAACTGATTCGCTTTGTTATAAAGCAGAAACTAACATACCATTGTAAAGCAATTATACTCCGATAAAAACGTAAAAAATAAATAAAATGTATCTACTAAGTATTACACTATTATTTTTCTGAAAATAGATTTATGTATTTACGTATAGATTAGTCTTAGGTCCTGAACTTGTTCGTTTTTTGGATGCACATATGTGAGCAATATTACATTAAGAAGAAGAGGAATTAGGCAAAACACAAGTCCTTCATTATGTCAAATGGTCATAAAAGGGAATATCTAACTGCTACATTTGGAGGAAAAGCCCAACTTCTAGCCAGTAGGAAAAGCCCAACTTCTAGCCAGTATTATTCCTGAATATGGGAACTTTAAGACAGTGCTTGTGGCATATATGTGCTGGGTATAACCCTGCTTTACAATTGTGAAAATCTTTGCTTAGAAGTAAGTGAACAGCTCAGAAGTAAGTGAAACAGCTTTGCTTAGAAGTAAGTGAAACAGCTCAGTAATCTTCGCTTAGAAGTAAGTGAAACAGAAGTAAGATGCCACATCCTGGGTGTGTGATTGCCTTACCCAAGCGTTACACACAGCCACTGAGTTTCTCCTGCCTCTCTCAGAGGAGGGCTCGAGGGCCATGATTGTCTTGCCTAATTTCTGTGGCTTGCTTTTCTGTTTAGCATTCTTTTCTTTATGTATTTTCTCTTTTCACTGATTGCTCACTGGACACTCTGAGCACGCTTAGGAGAAGCACAGCCATGGAGGAGCCCAAGCTTGCTTACAGAAACTCAGCTTGGACCATGGTGTTCGTTTGGAACCCATTTGCTTCTAAAATATACAAACGTTGAAGTTGGGATGAACTCTGAAACCAGAAACCCTGAGACAGTGGCAGTTCTCTTCATTATATTTTAGAAACCACTTGCTGTGTGCAAGACTCAGTGCTAAGCCTAAAGGGCATTCGAAGGTAAACAGAACTGGCCCTTGCCTTGAGGACGAGGTCAGGCCACAGGGAAAATAAGATGCCAGACATCTGACCTGGGTACTCTCAGATGGAACAACTCAACCAAGACTCTGAGAAGCACGTTCTTCCAAAGACATGGGCCTCGCCTGAGAGGGGAAGCATATTCCAATTTTTAAGAGAGATTTTGAGCTTACTTGGAATCATTTCCAAGTCGGAGCCCCAGGAATCACCCTAAAAATCGTGCAGCCTTACAGGATAGATCCCGATTTCTCTGTCCTGTCTGTGTGGTTGGCATAGAGTTCCCTGGTGGGACCCAGCTGGCACAAGAGGTTGCTTTCTGACTGCATTTGCCTCTCCTGGTCCCTTCATGTGTGTCTCTGCTCCTTCCTTTCCCCAGTTCCACACCCACACCCCCTTCCCTCTTTCCCTCTCACCAATTTACCATTTCTTCCCTCCTGCTTCCTCTCAATCATGAGTTCCTGGTGGTAATCTTTAACTCCTAGGCCGTCTCAAGATCTTAAAAAGTAAAAGCGGGATCCTTCTCAAAGAGGGATAAAAGAAATGCTTAACTTCCCAGTGCTCTGAATTGAAGCTACATTGTAATAGGAGACCTTTGTCTTAAAGGATATATTTTTTTGGTCCAAAATCATGTTTTCAGAAAAGCAATACTTAACATCTACAGTTGAAAACTTAAAAACTTTTTAAGAGAGCATTTTTGAAAGTTTTGTAGCCCTCTGGTGGAGTGTCAAGAGAACCATAATGGAAATATTTGATGACTTGAGATTTTAACTATTTTCAATATGACTGAATGACAAACATTAAAAAATTTTAACGCTCTTTGATTTGAGGACAGTCATTTTGTTCACAGATCTATGGCTAAGTAGCTCAACATTTATTTTTATTACTTACACTTTTGCATTGATATGAACAACTCATTTGATCCAAATTCAGAGTGAATAAAGTATACAGTGTTTATTAAAAATTTGCCTATGCTGTCCATTTTTGTTAGGATTTTATTAAGTGATTAATCACAGAAATTTAAAATGGGGGTGGGGTGAGGAGGCAAGCAAGACATTTGTGGGCTATGAATACGGAAAGTCTGCCAGGCTCTCAGAGTGCTGTTTTGCATCTATGCTATGCAAATGAGCAGTCGTAAGCCTTTGTACGAAAGCAATTTGACATCGAGGAAAGAGCATTGAATTGAAATCAGACCTGAGTTTTCAGTCTGTTTCCTCACCCTGTAGATACATGATTCTGGAGAGGCCACAGCACCTGTTTGGAAGGCTTTTCACATCAGTGAAGGGTAGCAGGAGACATAGCTTCTAACATGTCTTGTAGTTCTGTGATTTTGGGATTTTTTGACATCATTAAAAAAAATCCAGTACAGTTTTTAGTGATGTTACATTGTTACTGGAAAGACATGCTTTGTTGAATCTTTGGAGGAAAATGCGCATTTATGATAATTCTAAGAATATTATTAGATAAATTAATTTAAAAGAGATGCTCACTGGTGTACTGAGGCTTACTTGAGGGTAGAAGTCTCTTCGCTCATTTTCGTATTCTCGGTCTGACTTAACGCCTGATGTATAGTGGACATTCAAAAACTATTGATTGATTTTCATTCATTCCATTTCTAAGGTCTCGAATCCAAAAATTAAAAAAATGCTTCCAGAATAGATGTGTTAAATGGAGTTCACGTTGTTTCAAGAGATGTCTACTTACGTAAACCTACAAATAATTTTGTTAGCATAGACTATTTGCCTAATAGGCCTTGCGTAATAGTTTAGGTCATATATTTATTTAATTTAAAACAGAAAAAGGAATTGGTTATTAATCGTGTAATGTAAAAGTATATTTTCCAGATAGAAAAATATTTTTCTAAACATGGGAAGTTTTAATGTTTTTAAAATTTCTTGTTTTGATTTTTCTATAACTGGATTAAAAAATCGAGGAAAAGAAATTTGTCTAATAACTCATATCTTTTGTATTCTTAATAATTTCACATGTGTATGAAAGCATTTAAAAATATTTCAGATATCTTTGGATTTGGAAATTACTAGGTTGCATTTTATTTTTTATCTTGAACTGTTACTCCTAAACTAGGTTATAGCAAGTTAAGTTTCATCATCTAGCAAGTTTTTTGTGCCAAGTTATGAACTCCCAGATATTACAGTTTAAAATAGCAGTGATGCCACTGTAATAGTAATGATAAATGGCATACATTTGAAACATTTAAAAATGATCATAGCCTTGCAGCCAAAAAGAGCTGGAGAATATTAATGGTACAGGAACTATTTTATGTGGATCTGAATTATGTATAGCAGAGAGAGATAGAGATAAATTACACAATAAATCAAAGTTCACATGGTGTATTGTTTATTTTTAAAAAACTATACAAACTTTCTGTTTATGCAGTATGTCAGCTATTTGAAAAAAAGATGAATAGTTCCAGATTCAGATTTATTCCCAGAATGAATATTTAGCACCCAACAGTGTCATACTGAATGTAGGAAAATAATTACAGTGTATGTTTAACCATGAAGAATTCTGGGAAAGCATTGACTTTTTACATGTTGAATGCGCTTTTATTCTCTGACCAATTTGTACCTTTTGTGCTGTTTTTGATTTATAAAAGTCAGGTGCTATAAACTTCCTTTCAGAAACTGAGGCAGTAATATCTTCAGAAGTGTGTGTAAGATTATAATAAGGCAATAATTAACAGGAAACGTGTCTTCTTGATAAATCTGTTGTATTTAAACATGATGATTGCAGAGCATTACTAACATTGGGAAATGTTATTTGATGAATGTATAGAAATGACTTGCAGAATCCACTGGTGATCAGAATAAAACTTGATGGGCTTTCTTAATAAGATTCTGAACAAGTACCTATGTGAGGGGAATTTAAGTGGTTTTCATATTTTTTGCAGACATGGTTTACTGTAGAAATACTATGTTATACTCTTTTTAAGAGGTTACAACACTTCGATTTAACAAATACTTCTGTAAACAGTCCTGAAGTACTTATGCCCTGATTTTGGCCAGCGGTCTGTGGGTTTCTGTTCATTTGCCATCTAGGTGCAGGTGCTATTAGCCATCAATATGTCTTATCCCATACATTACGTGTCAGTATGCTCCTAACAAAAAGAATGATAGAACTACTATAGCACTTGCTTAGGATTCTAATATAGAACTTAAAAAACTTGGGTGGTGGTGTGATAAATCGGGAGATTGGGATTCACATATGTACACTAATAGGTATAAAATGGATAACCAATAAGAGCCTGCTGTATAAAAAAATAAATAAAATTCAAAAATTCAAAAAAAAAAAGAAAAAACAAAACTGCAGTCAGTGTCTCACAGGTGAAAGAGCCCTGGTATTGTTATCACTGTGGTGATTATTCCCTCTAAAGCGATTTGCATGTGTGCCAAATAACCTATTCCTGGAATGATTTTGAAAACAGTACCATAGATCATTCATGCATGCATGCATTCATTCATTCAACAACATTTACTACAAGGTAATACCCAAGGATCTAAAGAAACAAAAATATAAATGCTCATGTCTGTCATATCTTATTTTTCCCTGTGGGTTTGGTTAGTCCTCTGCTAATGTCCTGACATGCCCACTCACCATCCTGCCTCGTGGGCCCCATCAATTTGTTTGTTGCTCACCCAGTCCAGGAGTCTGTTGATCTCCATGTAAGGTCTTTACAGATAAATCAGAGGCTGAATGGAGGTTCTGGAAGTGAGGTAGGGAGATGAAAGCTTTTGGAGAAGAGGGTGGAAGCAAGGAAGAATAATCAGAATAGAGTGGAGATAAAGAGGGCCTTAGAGACAGCTAGGAGAGCTGTATGGATGGATGGGGAGCTAGCAGCGGTGGTAGGATTTAAGTTGTGTGTCAGGAGTTTCCATGGAGAGGAGACGTAAGAGGAGCATACGGACTATAATGGCCACAACCGTAAAGCAACCTCACAGGGACTATCGGTCACTTCACTGGCCATTTCTTGTGCCTCATACGTAGATTGATGTGGAAAAAGGAAACAACAATAAACATTTGGGGAAAAGGATGCTGTCTTTGCTGATATTATAATGGTGTAGGTATGTCCTAAGATTATTGAAGTTTTCCTCTGATAATTATACAAAATTTTTATATCTAAGAATCAATGAAAACAACTGTAATTGAGTTGAGTTTGACAAATATTGATTTACATGATTTAAAATGTAGATAGCAAAGGCAAAATGCTTGTATGTTTTCAGATGATGCCAAAAATACATTTCCAACAAAGTTCTTCTTGTGCTTTTCCAGAATTTGAAGGGTTGCCATCAGATGAGATACATATTGCCTAAATTTTTAGAGCTTATGTATGCTTTTCTTTCCATTTCTGAAAATAATCTCATTAAAAAACCCATTTGTACAAAAACTATTCTCTATTTTTATTGACATTATACTGACCAAATAAAAACTGAAATTTGACCATTCAGATATCTCTTTCCCTTAGGAAGCATGTCTACTTGTTTCAATGGGAACCAAAGTAAAATGGAAGAGATGTTTAAATGCTTTTTATTCATAGTGTTAAAAATGCTTAGAGGAAGAATTCACATTTTTCCTTAACACAATGTAACAAGCAATTAACTTTTTGGCATAGTGATAAATCTGCTTCTCTAAGAAGGTGTTTTGTGTTTTAATAAGTGGCAATACATGTTAGTATATTCATTTTTACTGAATAGTTGAATGAAAAAATATGAATTTAATTCATAAAGTATTGCCTTGGGCTTATTGAGATTTTATGTACAACATCCCAATGGGATGGCATCCCATGCAGCAGAGTATTATTTTAAAAAAAAATTGCAACAAACCATGTTAAAGCATCCTAGTATTTGTGAAGTATTATCTTTAATCTACTTACTTTCTAAAATAAACTGAAAAACAGAAATTCTTTGGTAATGATGAATCAGTAATAATGGAATATGGCTTTAGAACAACAAAATCAAAGGTTAGTTACCTCAGAGTTAGCACTTAAAAAATTCTTATCATCATGTGTTCATTCATTTATTTATGAATTGTTCATTTATTTAATTTTATTACATATCTGTTCTATTTTCAGAGGGAATAGATAAAAAGTGTTATCTATCTAGAAACTTATCAAATAGTTGTGATCTATATAGTATTAGCATATAAATGGTACCTGCATTGCAAATGCCAAACAACAATAAAAAATCTTAGCTGTATAAATTTTTCAAAATTGTCAAATAATATATATAATATAAAATTGGCCATTTAAACCATTTATAATACAATTCAGTGGTATTAATTACATTTGCAATATTGTGCAACCATCACCACTATGTATTTCCAATACTTTGTCCTGACCCCAAACAGAAACTCTGTACCCATTAAGCAGTAATTCCCCACCTCCACCCCCCTTTTTACTTCCTGGTAACTGCTAATCTATTTTCTGTCGCTATGTATTTGTCTATTCTAGATATTTTATATAATGGAATCATATAATATTTGCCTTTTGTGTCTGGCTTATTTTACTTAGTACGTTTTCAAGGTACATCCATGTTGTAGCATGTATCAAAAAGTCACTTTTTTATGGCTGATAATATTCCACTACATGTATATTCCATATATTGTATATTCATTTATCTGTTGATGGACACTGGGTTGTTTCCAACTTTTGGTTATTGTGATTAACGCCGCAGTGAACATTGTACATTGGTGCACAAGTATCTGTTTCAGTCCCTGTTTTCAGTACTTTTGAGTATATATCCTGGAGTGAAATAGCTGGGTCATGTGGCAGTTCTACATTTAAGTTTTGGGGGAACTGCCAAACTGGTTTACATAGCAGCTGTACCATTTAAAATTCCCACCTGAAAGCATTAGGCTTCCAATTTCTCCACATCCTCACCAATACTTGTTATTTTCCATGTTTTTTGTTTTTTTTATTATAGCCATCCTAGTGCATGTGAAATGATATCTCATTATGGTTTGAATTTGCATTTCCCTGATGACAAATGATTGCGAGCATCTTTTCATGGGCTTATGGACTATTTGTATATCTTTTTTATAGAAATGTCTATTCAAGTTCTTTGGCTTCTTCTAAACTGGATTGTCTTTTTGCTTAGTTCTTTGTATATTCTGCCTGTTAAACCCTTATCAGATAAATGATTTACAAATATTTTCTTCCATTCTCTAGGTTTTCTTTTTACTTTCATGATAATGTCCTATAATGCACAAAAGTCTTCAATTTTTTTTTTTTTTTTTTTTGGCGGTACGTGGGCCTCTCACTGTTGTGGCCTCTCCCATTGTGGAGCACAGGCTCCGGACGCGCAGGCTCAGGGGCCATGGCTCACAGGCCCAGCTGCTCCGCGGCATGTGGGATCTTCCCAGACCGGGGCACGAACCCGTGTCCCCTGCATCGGCAGGCGGACTCTCAACCACTGCGCCACCAGGGAAGCCCCAAGTCTTCAATTTTGAAGTTCAGTTTATCTAATTTTTCTTTTATTGCTTGCGCTTTTAGTGTCATATTTAAGAATGTTGCCAAATTGAAGGTCATAAAGATTTTCCTTTATGTTTTTTTTCTGACAGTTTTATAATTTTAGCTCTTTATTTAGGTTGTTCCATTTTGAGTTCATTCTTGCATGTGGTTGTGATAAAAGGGCCCAACCTCATTCTTTTGTGTGTTGAAATACAGTTATTGCAGAACCATTTATTGAAGACACTGTTCTTTCACCATTGAATGGACTTGGGACCCTTGTTGAAAATCAGCTGGCCAGAGATGTATTGGTTGATTTCTGGACTCTCAATTCTATTCCATTGGTCCACATGTCTATCCTCAAGCAAGTACCTCACTCTTTTGATTTCTATAGCTTTGTTGTAGGTTTTAAAATCAGGAAGTGTGAGTCTTCCAACTTTGTTCTCTTTTTCAAGACTGTTTTAACTATTTGGGGCTCCTTGACACTCCATGTGAATTTCAGGATTGGCTTTTCCATTTCTCCACAAGAGGCTGTAAGAATTTTTATAGGGATTGAGTTGAATCTGTAGATCACTTTGGGTGTATAACCATTTTAATATTCTTTTGGATTTGGTTTGCTAGTATTTTGTTGAGGATTGGTTATGTGAATTTCATTGATTGTCAGAATGGATTTTCTTGGATGCCTTCTTTGACAAGGCATTTCTGTCAGAGAATTGGCAGAACTTCTGAGTCTTATCTGAGTGAATCAAAACAATTTTTTACTTAAATTTTTATAAAGGGCCTTTACATTTAAGGAGTACAAAAACAATATCATCTATAATGTTGGAGATAATTATGAAGTATCTATTATGTGTCAGGTGATGGGTTACATGTTTTATATGTTACTTCATTAAAAAGTAACAGCTGTTAGTAAACTCACTTTGCAGTGAGGACACAGAAGCTTAGAGCTAGTAAATGGTAAAGTAAGGGTTTTAGCTCTTGTTTTTAGTCCTTGACTCCTGACTCCTAACTTTACATTATAATGTCTGATCTGAGACATGAATCTATTTAAACACCGCAAAGAAAGAACAGTAGTTCCTATAACCAAAGAATACCATATGATGGGTCTATTTTCATGTCTTCATTTTTCCTAGTTCAGAACTCTTCAAACATAAGAATAACACCATACAACAGAAATTCACAGGACTAGAGTAATTATCGTGCTGTATTCAAACACTGTAGATGAGTGGATGAATTGATGGCAAAAATATTACAGGAAATACAAGAATGGCATGAATAAAATCTTTATAAATCTAAATGCAGGAGTCAGTCTTTATCATTTCTAAACATCTTAGGCATTTTAGAGGACAGCAAGATTTCTCAGTAAAACAATGTGATTTTTCTATGTAAATGTTGTGGCATAACAGGTGTGTTGGCTAGTGATAAGATACTCTGCCAAGCAACAAATAAATAATTGCACACGAATCCCAGGAAGATGTTAGCTCTGGGGTATATTTGAATGTGAGTTTTAAAATGGCATTCTATTTTTTTCTCAGCGTCAGAAATAGCGGCATACCCCTACCTTGAATGGTGAGGTTGACACTATTTTTCACTGAATATATCTTAGTTTTTAATGTTTTAAAATATTATTATGAAATATATCATGAATTCACCTCCACCACCACCACCCCAGCCCCTTTACCTGGATAATGCATTTAAAATTTTTTTGATCATGTCTCCGTTAAGAAGTTGTCCTAGGTTTTCTAAACTTCTGTTAGCCACTCACTCCTAAGTCCTTCTATAGCACCCTATTCTTATCTGTTTGTGGCACTGTCACCCTGATTTGCAATTTTCTGTTTACTAGCCATCCCTTTAAGACCATAAGTTCCTTGAGGGCAGAGAATGAATTTTGTTTAACAGTGTAACCTGTGCACCTTCTGGAATGGCCGGCGCTTAGGAAATGCTCAGTACTGAAAAGAGGTGATAAGTGAATAAATGTTCTGTGTTACTTGCACATGGTTCGAGAAACTGTTTCAGTACAGTCCAAGGCAACTCTAACAGTTGCTATTCTTAGCTGTCAGGAAAGTTCCTGTTCTATAACAAACTTTGTTACCCTTTCCAATTGGTAAATCTTAGGAGGGTAGTAAAGGTGCTTCATCTATGTACCTGAATACGTTACGTTGTCCGTGAAAAATCATACATACTTTAGTGTTTCCGTGTCACTGACCAGTTATTCAAGAGTAGGGTATGGGGGTTGTTGGACTGTGATGTCTGTCACATCACTGATCATCAGGCTCTATTTCACTGCCATGACTAGTTGAGCTTCTCCCTCACTGATCCTGAAATAACACTGCTGGTTGCAGAGCAGGCCCTTCCCAGATGGGAAGATACCTGTCTCTCGGGCAGGGATATTTACAACTTTAAGAACTGGGCATTGGATATGCTTCCTTTTATACTATAATAGTCAAATTATGATTACTAAAACTTGACAAAGTTGATCAACCTGGAGAAGCATTTTCTTATTGCACCATTCTCGTGAAGGCACCCCACCGTGCTAGGCACTGGCAGCTCGGAAGTGCTGAGTTTTCTGTGTGCTGAGGCGGTAGTCTTTATGTGTGATACAGGGTCAAGTGTCTAAAAGATATGGAGCAACCTGATTTTCATTTTAAAATAAGTTGGTGTCTAAGGTAAAAAACTTGTGTCAAATCCTATACTTTTTTCCTTCTCTTTACCCATACCATTTCTACACTGATCTTATTGCAGGTTTTGAATGACATTTTTGTTCCTAAAAGGAAACAAAGTAGGCAAGTGTGTAATCAAAATATCGAGTAATAAATATGTAGAGTCAAATTTGAGCTTTAAAAGGGTGTGTTAGTGGGACCAGTTGGGGACTGAATTTGTGTTGGTTGGTGGAAAACAGTTTAACTTAATTAAGGACACTTACTAGAAGGACTGTACTTTACAGAGGCAACGTCAAAGTAAAAAGACGTACTGGGAAGAAAATAGATGAGATGTAGGAGGTGAAAAAATAGGCAGGAATTTCAAAAATTTATTGTTTTCTAATTGCAAAATGGATTATTTCCATCCAGGAGTGATATTCAAAAGGTTTAACAACAGATTGTCCTGGACACTGTACTCAATCAGAACGTAGGCCACCGGAGCAGTGTCCTAGGGCCTTTTAAGTTGTTGCACTAGGTGGGTACAGGGATGAGATTAGTTAAAAACTGGTATGGAAGTATAGCAACACTTTAATAAATCGGTGGGTCTATATTAGAGCTTCCGACTCTCCTTCTACATTCTCCAGTGATGATGGCGCTGTCTGACGAGTAGTGACATCTCTGGAAAGGAGGAAAATGAAGACTCCTTTGAAATTTATTCTGTGTAGTTGGGAGACATGAGGGTATTTGTCTTCAATAAATTAAGCATTTCAATAAATAAATTTCTCCTGTATGTTTATGAAATTTAGCTGTATTAGATACTATGTGCACAAAGCCTCCATTTTCCCAATGCACAGTAACTCTTAGCGTTTATAGTAGTGGAATTATGGCTCTGCAGGAGACACTGACACTGCAGCTCTCATATAGCCACTTTCAGTCTGAGCCCTTGGGTTTACATTCTGGTCTCCAGAACCTGGCGGATTTGGTTTGTGGCCAGCTGCTGCTAACCTAGAATAAATCACCATGAATCACTCAGAGGGAACTAGAGAAAAAGGAGAAAAAAGCAGTAAGATGCTAAGGGGACACTTTGAGGATTAAGGAAGGGCCAATGTTTAATATTGTTCCAGATGTCAGAGAAGAGCGAGAGGAGTGTCAACTCCACAGGAAGGTGAGTGCCTGAAGCAAAGACATGGACAGTAGTTTCCACAGTGATGCCCCAGTGTGCAGTGCAGTGTGGCACACAGTGCTTCTGACAAAGGTGGGGAGAGAGAAAGAGAAAAATTGGTAAAATGTATGTTTTCTTATATTTGATTCCATGTCATTTCCTGGTTACCTTAACAGTCAACGTTAAGTATGCAAAAATACTGGAAGGCAGATTAAAATAAAGGAAAAAAAGTAATAGAGAAGAGAAGAAAGTGGCCGAGTATTTGATGGAAATTTATGGCTGGAATGAAGAGGGTAGCTAAAAGAAAAATAAAAGCAGGGATTTTGAGAAATGGTCATAGAAATTAAAACACATAAGTAGAACAGAGACCATCTGGTGAATTTGATATTTGTGAAGAACATTTTCTGATATAAGGTTGGAGTGATTAGGGTAAGAGAGAGAAAATGTTTGATGGTTTTGGTGTCTTAAAAAATCTTATGAGGGGCTTCCCTGGTGGCGCAGTGGTTGAGAGTCCGCCTGCCGATGCAGGGGACGTGGGTTCGTGCCCCGGTCCGGGAAGATCCCACGTGCCGCGGAACGGCTGGGCCCGTGAGCCATGGCCGCTGAGCCTGCGCGTCTGGAGCCTGTACTCCGCAACGGGAGAGGCCACAACAGTGAGAGGCCCGCATACCGCAAAAAAAAGAAAATCTTATAAGAACTTGTTTTAAAAATACATTCCTCTCAGACGTGGCTGCGATGAATCAGAGTATGACTGACAGGTGTCAATTCTGTTGGGAAAAGGGAAAGCACTGTTTTACCTGGTATTTGCATTATTTGCATTAACAATGCAGTTAATCTTTGTAGTTAATTCTTAGAGTTTGTAAGAGTGTACATGTTCTCAATGTAGCAAATAACCTTCCATGTTTTAACCCTCAAGTAAAGGACAGGGTAGGAGTGAGTGGAATGTTTTATTGAATTCAGTAGAGCTGAGAGCTTGGAGGTAAATGTGTGAGGATATGGCTATAGAATTGAAGCTAGGAAGTTTCATATGCTTGTCACCAGGTCTATGAGGAAATATAGGATCGTTTTTGCATGTACCTCATATTTTTCCACCACTTTAATATTGTGAGAATACTCCTCAATAAAAGATTCTTTGATGTTATAGCCTTAGTCTTTGAGCTGACCTCACATGGCATTTATGTTCTCCCGAATGAGGGAGATAGCACTGGGCGGTGGTGATTTCAGATTGAACAGCTGGGGAACCAAATTAGATAAATCTGAAACTCGGTACTCAAAGATTACAAGGTCATTAGTATGAATGTGTAGATGTGCAGTGAAAGTACACGGTTTGTGTATATTTATGGAAGCAAAAACATGGGCGGGGGGAGGCAGAGGAAGGAAGTATTTATAGTTACTCACATGAATATTGAAATCATCCATAATAAGGATTGGGCACTAAAAGGAGAAAGTGATGTCAGATAATCAGATTGTGTAGGTTCAAATATGAAAAACAGGCATAAAATAGGGAAAGGGAATATCTAAATCTTGCATAGTGAAATAATGGGACAAAACGTCCCTCCCATAATATAATTTACTGTCTTTTGATTCCAGAAGAATTCTGTCATGATTTCATATTTCTGCAGTATAACTTGAAAAAACTGTTAATGTAATTTCAAGTTTTATCTTTTAAACATTGAGTAGTTTGGAAGGTGATGCTTAATAATGCTTTTATGTTGCCTAATTGGTAACTTGTTAACATTTTTATTTAACGTCAGTGAGGAAAAAATTAAAATTAAATGGCTACTATAAAATGTGATTAGTGATTCAGATGACAAAAATGAAAAGTCTTTTGTCTGGGGTTACACATATTTTCCTTACCAATATTCTCCTTTTACTTTCTGTCAGCCAGTTTTTACTCCATGTAAAAGGCAAGCAAACAATCTTCCTGAAATCCTTTTCCATCTGAAACCACTGTTTCTTTGCTTTTTGACATATATTCAGACAAACCTTACAATGCTCTTCACTTATGTCTTTGTTTCTCTGTGGTTCTACTCTGGCTACCATGTGTGTGTGTGGTTTTTCTCCCAATAATATAGTAAATTATTTAAGTATAAGAACTTTCTTCTTGAAATGCCCCTCTCTTCCTACAGGTATAGGGATGTATACAGAGCATTCAATAGGTAATCAGTAAATGATTGATGAGTGAAAAATCGATTGAATGAATAAATCACATGGACCCTTTTTGGAAGATGGCAATTGTGTATACTGGATTAGATTTCAAATTTACTAACTGAAAATGTAGTTTTAGTTTTTAAAAATACATTTTATATATTTCCTGATTGTCTTTTCATAGTAGCAAAGACGTTGAGTAGTTTGAAATTTTCAACACTTTTCTCTGGGATACCTCTCAGCTGCCTTTGTTTTTCATGCTGTTTCTTCAGTTACATCAGATTAAGCAATGTCTCATAGCATATTTTATTTTATAGGTAGTTTAAATAAATGGCATCATTTTAATTTCCCTAGAAAACACGCTTAAAGATGGTAGCAAAACAAATGTAGCAGTAAAATGAGTGGGCATATAGTTGTATTACTAGACGATAATCACCACCTGTTATCAGTATAATTTTATTATAATCCTATTTAATTTTTATTACCATTGAATTTGACAATGTTAGGAGTGTAATCATTGTGAAATATTTTTTTCCACTCTAAGTTCCAAACTTTTTCCTTTACACTCAGTTTGTAATTGTCCACATGGGGATCTGGTTTCATCCAGTGGTCATTTATAATTTCTCTCTCTACTCTCTCATGCCAACATGTAAGCTGGCTCAGACCTTCCTGTCATTAAAACAACTTCTCTTCACTCCATGTCCCCTTCTAGCTATTTTTTCTTTCCTTCGCAGCCAAGTTTCACAAAACTACAATGTATGCTGGAAATTTCTGCTTTTCCATGGGAACCTGCCTCTTTGTTCCCACCATCTCCCATCCTTCTACTCTGAGGGAATTCTTCTGGCAGTGACCACTTAATTGTCAACATCCAGTGGTCTCTCTCTTTTTTTTTTTAATGAAAGCTTCTTTATTTATTTATTTATTTTATTTTTGGCTGTGTTGGGTTTTCGTTTCTGTGCGAGGGCTTTCTCTAGTTGCAGCGAGCGGGGGCCACTCTTCATCGCGGTGCGCGGGCCTCTCACTGTCGCGGAGCACAAGCTCCAGACGCGCAGGCTCAGTAGTTGTGGCTCACGGGCCTAGTTGCTCTGCGGCATTTGGGATCTTCTCAGACCAGGGCTCGAACCCGTGTCCCCTGCATCTGCAGGCAGATTCTCAACCGTTGCGCCACCAGGGAAGCCCCAGTGGTCTCTTTGACTCCCCCTCTTTTGACTTTGTGGACAAGTGCCTTCTACCAGAAAATCTCTCTTCCTTTGATTTCAGTAATGCCTGTTTTGGTATCCTACTAGCTTCCTTTAAGTTGCCTTTATGGCTCCTTTTTCCCCTAGTACTCCTGTGTCTTTTTTTTTTTTTTTTTTTTTTTTTTGTGGTATGCGGGCCTCTCACTGTTGTGGCCTCTCCCGTTGCAGAGCACAGGCTCCGGACGCGCAGGCCCAGCGGCCATGGCTCACGGGCCCAGCCGCTCCGCAGCATGTGGGATCTTCCCGGACCGGGGCACGAACCCGCGTCCCCTGCATCGGCAGGTGGACTCTCAACCAGTGCGCCACCAGGAAAGCCCCTCCTGTGTCTTTTGATGGACTTACGAAATTGATCCTTGGATTTTTGCTGTCTCACTCTAGGCTGTCTCCTACAGCTCATCTAAGCCCAGGACTTAAATCAAATGCTTTTTCATCCATCTTCTCTATCATGTCTCTTTATGCCAAGTTCAGGCCCACATGATCTCCTGGCCAAAAGCTGCAGTGTCCTTATTCTTCCCTCCTACATATCCCTGGTAATCCTGTAATTGTACTCTTCATTGAATTCAGAGTCATATTCCTAAAGTGCACTAAACTCACGTCTCTTCATTGCTTATGATCCTTTAATGACTCCTCATTGTCTAAATACAATGGCTGAATTCCTTGGATCAGCTTTAAGCAGTTCTGTGGTCTGACCCTTGCTGAATTCTTCAGCTTCACAGTCTCCCACTCCTCACATTTTCAAGCCATATGTATGTGCACCATACATTGCATACTGCTTTATGATTTCTCATTTTCCTCGTGATGCTCCTTTTGTTCCAGCACGCCCAACTTGTTACTGCCATTATCCCTGAAAACTCTCATTTTTAATGTCTTGTCTGAAGGACTCCCTATCCAATGATGCCATCCTTGATTTGAGATATAATTGGCCACTATCTTCTTTGTAGCTTCACAGTATCCTGAACTGCTTTTTCTGCCCTCTTGAAGCTTATACTTTAGTTGTTTAAACAAGCAGTTTGAACCTAGTGTGGCTGGTACTCTAATTGGGAAGAATAGGGTGCCACAGAGCATTTTAGAAGAATGCTTGATTCAGACTTTTAGAGGAAGCGACTGCTGGTGGTAGTTGGGAAGGATGAGTAGGTCTTATCTAGGAAAGGGGGAAGAGGTAAAGGGAATGATTCCAGGCAGGAGAGGCCCTGGAGAGTAGAGCGAGAGAGGAGCTGACGGTCTTCCTATGGCTGGAGTGTAAATTCGGGCTGTGGAACGGGGAAGACACAGGGGCTGTTCAAAGCCTTATAAAACATGTTGATGAGTTTGGAGCTTATGCTAATGGCAGTGGGAAGCCATGTAAAGTTGAGTAGAAGAGAGACCTGAGCAGATAACAGGGTAGAAAGGTTTCTCTGATTATAGTGATAAGAAAAGATTGGAAGTGGTCCACAAAAAAAGGAGTTAGGAAGGAGGTTATTGCAGTAGTTCAGGAAAAATGATGGTGGCTTAGAGTAGGTGGTAGCACACATGGATAGAAGTAGATCATAGAAATTATTAGGGCTAAGAGAATTTGTAAGTGATTGGGTATATGAGGAAGTTATGGGAAGAAATACAGGATGCTTCAGTGTTTTGTTGTGGACAGTGGGTGGTGCCATTTAACAAGAACAGACACCACTGGGGAGAGTCAAGCTGTCATGGGAAGGTGAAGATCTTAGTTTTATGTTTTGAAGTTCCTGTGTGATGTGAAAATAGTGAAGGCTCGTAGGCAATCTGAAACCAAAAGACAGTCTGGCTTGTTCATTGCCTTTTACTGAGTTGTAGCATTTTTGATCATGTCTCAGCCACCCTTGAATGCCTGTGACTGTCATTCAGTTGGTTTTCAAGAACTGTTTGAGTGAATGAATGAATGAATGATTGAAAAGGAAATACTCTCTAGGTAGATCTTCCCTGTCTATTCTTCTCCACAAAAGGGTTGTATTTAGAACTTGTAGCCAATCAAGATTATCCTGTTAGCCTTTTCAGGATTCTTATCATGAATACTTCTAGTACAGCAGAGGAACTGGAAGCAAAAGTTCATCCTACAATATCAGAGATAAAGGTAAGAACCATTTCCCTCCTCAGAGTTTATAAACACATCTCTTCTGATCCCATGTTTGTATTGTTGTCTGATTTTTTTCTTTCTGAGATTCAGGTTGTTTGTGACTTTAATGAAGGTCTCACATAGATACTCAGGTACTATTTTGTGTAACTCGTGTTAATGTTCAGATAATGAAAAATAACTGTAATTTTAAAGTCCAAGTAGTTCACATTTCTGCAAGGTACACTTAGCTCCATAATGAGAAAATGAATCATGCTTTTCAAAGTGGATCCAGTTGGGTGTCATTTTCCCCCCGTATTTATGTTCAGTTGGAGTTAATCTGGCATTATCCCTAGATATTTTAAAAGAAAAGCGGTAAGGATTCTTGTGTAAAATAATATTGCCCCAAAGATAGCAAGTGTGTTCTTGATTGAATGGAGAATTTTTTGAGAAGTCACAGGTACACACACTCCCCTCTCATACAAGGGTAGGTCTTGTTGGACTGTGTTATGATGCTGGCGAGGAAAATTTTGGAAGAGAGCCGCTCAGGAAGAGCAGATGTTCTTTTTGGTTGCTTTGGCAGTGAGGGACACCGTGAGTCAAGGTTAAGATTTGGGAGCTAAATAATAGAACTAAGCTAGGGTTTTGTTGTTGTTGTTGTTTTTCCTTCCAGCAAGCAATCCCCAAGGTCATGGACTCTGTCTTAAAAATTCTAGAGGTCTGAAGTGATTAAGAATTGAACTTTCTTATGTTATCATACCCCACTGGGGAAGAAATCACGTGAATCTGAGCTCTGATGAGGAATGCTTGGGCCTCAGTCAAGGTAGCTGCAATCAGAATATAATTCAAGATGCTGGGATAGGCGATCACTGATTTCTGCAAAAAGACAAGTAGAGACCGAAAAAAAGTCACTCTTGATCTTCATTTTTAATTTTGCTTTGCAGATTAAGTCTATATAAAAGCATCCTTGATTGAGGTGAACCATGCATACTTTTAAGTTACATTTTGCTTAACTCTCTTTCTCCAGTGTAAGTACATTCTTGTGCCTGTGCATCTGGAGACCTGTTTGGCTTAAATTACTGCAATAGTTTTGTAAGACATTATCTTACACTACTGAAGGGCTTTTATAATTTTATTGTAGAGATGTTCTGGTCTCCAGCAATGAAGCAATAGAATGTAAGTGTTTTTTAAGTGAAACTTTTTGCATGGATCCCTTCAATTGCCATCTCTCTTTGTGACTCTCAAGTATTTTACCCTCTCACCAGATTTCCTTTCTGATATTCTGTCTGTATATCAAAGTGCATATGCAGCATCAGGACCACTCCAATGTCATAGCTCAGATTCTGCAACTCTGAAACGGAACTCTTGATTTGCCCCTCAAGTCTGATCCAGTTCCAGTGTTTTCTCTCTGAGCGCATGACATCACCACCTATTGAGTTACACAATCAGAAACCCTGGATAGGAATGTATTCTTCTACTCGTCTCTCCTTCATGCTATATTCAATTCATCAACAAGCCCTGCTGACTTCTTTTCTTTAGTGATTCCAGAATCTAGCTCCCTCTCTCAAATTCCCTTGAGATCACTCTAGTCCAGTGGTTCTCATCTAGGGGAGATTTTGTCCCCAGGTGGACATTTAGCAGTAACTGGAGACATTTTTGGTTGTCGCAATATAGCGATTGGTACTGATACTCAGTGGGTAGAAACGCATTCTGTTACACATTCTGTAATGAAAAGAAAAGCCCCAGAGACACACAATTATCCAGCCCTGAATGTCAATCATGCCAAGGTTGAGAACACCTGCTCTAGTCCAAGTCAGCATCTTCTCATTCCTGCATTACCACATTAGCCTTTGAACTGGTCTTCCTCCAGTTAGTCTTAAGCAGTGCAAATGCAGCTCCATTACCCTTTATGGCTTCTCACTACTGTCAGGATAAAGACAGTACTTCCTCACCAGGGTAGGGAAGGCCCTGCAGGGTCTTGCTGTGGCTGCTTCTCCAACCCCCATCCCTATTACCCCAGCTTGCTCTCTGTTCTCTAGCTGTATTGGCTTCTTTCTCATCTTTGCCTATGCTTTGCTCTTCCTGCCTATGACTTTCATACATACTCCCCTATTCCTGGAACATAATTCTCCTCACCTTTATATTGTTAATTCCTCTTGTTTATTCTTTAGTTTGTGACTTGAATATCCCTGTACTTGAGTAGTGCTTTTTGAACTCTACTCTAGATTAATCTTTTGATACCCATTTCATAGGCCTGGGCTTTTCTTGTATCACTTAATTTTGTTGTAAGTTTGCTTCCCTTTTTAAAAAATGGGTATACTTAAAATAATAGCTGATAATAGCTAATAATTGCTGAACACTTATGCCAGGCACCCTTCTAGATGCTCTACATTTTTTCTTTAATCATCACAACAGCCATATGTGATAGATGTTACTTTACATTGTTACCTTATTTCGTAGAGTCGAAGATACATTTTCCCCAACATCTCTGAAAGTTGGATGTGTCTTATTGTCAATGGCATCTTAAATTTGGCAGTATATGGTATTGGTTCCATTTTACAAATAAGAAAGCTGAGACACAGAGAGGTTAAGTCACTTGCCCAAGATCACATAACTAACAAGTGATAGTGTCAGGATTCCAATCCAGGCAGTCTGATGCCATGGACCATATCAGCTTCAGTTCAGTGCCTTCCTGCATCATCATGTTGCTGTGAGGATTATCAAGATAATACATGTCAAGCATTTAGCTCACTGATGTACAGTAAGCACTGAATAAATGTCAGTTATGATTATTATTGGTATGTTTATTATTTCTCTTCTCATATAATTATTTCATGCTATCTCTTCCATTAAAAGGAAGATTTCAGAAGACCTCTGTCTCTTCTGTTTCTCACTGTATCCATTTTTCTTAGCATTGTGCAGGGAATGTGTTTTTTTTTTTTGAATAAATAAATGAATGCTTGAATGAAGAGAGGGACTATTAAGGAGAATTGGAGTCCTATCATTTGAAGACACAAATATTCATCTTGCATGTTTGGTTTCTGCCTCTCTTATGGCACTTACCCCATTCTGTGTTGTAACATTTATTTGTGTAATTGTCTTTTATCTCCACCAGATTATAAACTCCCTACATACATGGCATTGCAACCCCTAGTACCTACCACAGTTTCATTGTATAGAAGACACTCAGCGCATATATGTTGGACTAATTGACTCTTGAATCATCCTAATACTTCCAGCTCTTCTCAGGACCCAGTACTGTCATGGAGGATTATCTCTGGGAATTTTTCTAAAGTAACTTTTAAAAAAGATTTTTTTGATTGAAGTATAGTTGGTTTACAATATTACATTACTGTCAGGTTTAAAGCATAGTGACCCTATATTTTTATGGATTGTATTCCATTTAAATTTGTTATAAAATATTGGCTATATTCCCTATGTTGTACAATATGTCCTTATAGCTTATTTATTTTATACATAGTAGTTCGTACCTCTTAATTCCCTATCCCTAACTCCCCCCTTGCCACTTCCCTCTTCCTACCAGTGGATCCACTAGTTTGTTCTCTATATCTGTGAGTCTGTTTCTGTTTTGTTAAATTGATTTGTTAGATTCATTTTTCAGATTCCACATGTAAGTGATAACGTACAGTATTTGTCTTTCTCTGTTCGACTTACTTCACTAAGCATAATATCCTCCAGCTCCAACCACATTGATGCAAATGGCAAAACTTCATTCTTTTTTACGACTGAGTAATATTCCATTGTGTGTATGTATATACCACCTCCTTTTTATCCATTCATCTGCTGATGGACACTTAGGTTGATTTCATATCTTGACTATTGTAAATGATGCTGCTATGAACATTTGGGTGCATGTATCTTTTTGAATTAGCGTTGTCACTTTCTTTAGATGTATACCCAGGAGTGGAATTGCTGGGTCATATGGTAGCTCTGTTTTTAGTTTTTTGAGGACTCCATACTGTTTTCCATAGTGGCTTCACCAGTAAATATGTTGCACTGATTGACTCTTGAATCACCCTAGCACTTTCAGCTCTGTTCAGGACCCAGTACTGTCAGGGAGGAATATTATGTCTGGGAATATTTTTTTTAACAGCATAATAAAACTTTTTGCCATCGAGTTGTTCTTATTTCCAAATTGTCTTCAGAAAGGTATCAACTGAACATTCCTACACATCTTTATAGACTTACTATAAGTTATGAAGAAAACAGACATCACACCTGATTGAAAAGTAGAGATAAAGATTGGTATTTGGGCATAATTTTTCTTTTTTATTTCTGGTTGAGTCTGTGTTTAAGAATTAGTGATGATTTTTCAGAGAGGATTGAGGGATAATTCCTTTAAAATTAAAGAAATGGGAAAACAGTTTCCCATGAAAAGTAAAGAAATGGGAAAATAGTTTTTTAAGCATTGGAAGTTGTTTATCTGAATTACTCACTGTGTATAGAATAATGAATTTATTTCCTTTCCAACTGGCTACGTTTATTGGAAGGCTAAAGAAGAAACTCTTTTATGCCAAGGAGAATGTTAGGTCACGGGCCTAAACAATTTACCTTGCTTCTTCCTTTTGGAGCTAGTTTCATGTCTCTGGCAGCTGAAGGCACAGGGTATTGCATTCTGCCCTGTCGGTGCCAAAAGTTCACAGAAGAGAGCATTGTTGGCAGATCGTGCTTGTTTTAAGGACAAAGGTGTTGTAATTTCACACTTTAATTTTCAGGGATGTGTTCGTACACTAGAGGTGAGAGGTTCATAAAATCATGTATTGTGTACTAAGCACTGGGGATATAGCATGTTTCACCTTGTTTGGCTGCTCACAAAGTTCCATGGTGGCCTTTGTTATCTGGACTATACACTGAGCGAGGCCCAGGAGGGAGCATTGAGTGGGATGAAAATTAATTATTGTTGTGTAGATTCAGAATTTAAACATCTTAGAAAACAAAAGGGAGGATATTTTACTACGTACAATGACCTTTTTGACCACTAACGTAACTTCTTACCTCAGACAGTTGTGCCTAAGGTTAATACTTCTACGCCAAAAACCAAATGAGTGTCTATGGGCCACCAGCTCGCAATCTCTACACATACTTTCACTTATATTATGTTTTAGTTACTTTGTGGAAAAGCAACTAGGATATAGCAGGATCTTGTAACATATGATCATTTTATACATTTTGAAATATCTTGTACCTTCGTAACATTCACATTAATTGCTATTTAGATATGAATATTTGGGGGAGTGTTTCAATTCCACATAACTCCAAATATTAGAATTAATGTGTGGAATTCTGTTACAGTATAAAGATAGGCAGAAAACAATACAAACACAACTTTTTATTATCTATACATACAAGTAGATTCATGAATCTATATTATTTTCATCACTGTCAAAAAACTAAACCAAAAGATTTTCTTCTCACAAATGGAGATGAAGGATTCACTTCATTTGAGTTAGGTGTTGATACTATTCTAGATTTTTTTAAATGTGCATATTCTTTTATACTACAGTTCTACCTCTATTGACAAACTCCTACAAATAAATCAAGAAAATGTGTAGAAGTGTTTATTTCAGTATTCTAATATCAAAAATTTAGGAACAACTTAAATATGTTTCTATAGGCCACTGGATAAATAAATTACTACATTCATCCAATGAAATGCTGGGTAGTATTTAAACAGATGGTGGTAGATTTATATGTGCTGAAGTTTAAGACATGTATTTGCAAGTTTCAGAACAAGGTCAAGAAGATGATTTTATTCATGTAAATAAGATGAGGTTTGTGTATGTGTGTTTTTAGTATATATCCATTTTTGAGAAATACACAGGAAATAATTTATAGTGATTTTGGGGGGGATAGAAAGACTTAGAGGCTAGGGGACTTTAGCTTTTGCCTTTATATTCATCAATGTTTACATTTTGAAAAAAATTTCTTCAAATATTTGTATTTTAATTTAGACATAAAATACTCTGAATCGAATCCTGAACTCTTGGGTTGGTTGTTTCTCATACTGGATGCCAGGTGATGAGCAAATGAGTGGGAAGAAGAAAACGGGACAAAAATAAAGTATATGTTTTAATTTTGCTTGTGGCACAATTAACTATCACACACTCCACATGCCTTCCTGGACCCCACAGATGACACATATGTGGGACTCTGTGTCTCCTGCATGTGGGATGCTATAGCCCTTCAGTTAGTCTTAGGATATTGTTCTGACACCCCCCCTCCCCAAACTGGTATTTATGGTACTGTCTTTTAGGGCTCATCATTATAGACCTTTTCTTAGTCTGCAAAAGGTTACTCTGCCATCAGGACAAATTATAGGTTGGATAATTACTGTTGTTCACTTCCGTCTCCTCTCTAATAGATAGCAATGCTATTTTTGTTATGATAAGAATGGATGCTTAGGGATTTTCCCTCCAAATTCTTTCTTTCCATAATTCACATAATGTATTCAGAATATTGGTGAGTCTTTAATCTCTCATTTTGTAAATGGTCAAAATGAAATTTAGGGAAAGCAACTGAGTCTTTTCAGAGACCATGGCTGAATGAAGACACACAAAGAGTCACCAGTGAATGCTCAAATGTGTGTATCATACTGCAACTGAAGAGAGTTGCTGCCTTTATCCCCAGAGTGAGCTCTAACTGAGGAACTACTTAAAAAAAAAAAAAAGCCATTTATCAGCAGAAATTATAAAAGATGATCCTTGGATGGAAGAAAGTGCTGGGAAGAAACAGTAATTTAAAGCCATATATGATATGCTTTTGTACTTTGTAACCAAATGTTAAGCCTTATAAATTTGTTGTGGAACATTTAGCCATTTTTATTACAGAATTAAAGGTAGAGGGAACATAGATAATTAAGCGAGGTGATAGCATAACAGTAAAGATAGAAAGATGGTCTAAGTTCTTATGGGCTGATTCTCTGTTCAGCGTTGTAGGTCATGCCTACACTGAACTTGGAAAGCTACTTTCACTTATATGGGTCTTGGGATCAACACTAGATGAATAGCAGAAAATAGCTGGATCATGTTTTAATCTGAAAGATTTCAAAATGACAGTCAGACCCTTGGCTTGCTCTACTTTTCAGAAATACTATGTGAAATGTGGATCATAAAGCAGAGTTTGGCTCTAAAACACTGAATTAAAATTATTCTTAGGAAGGCTTCAATTAACTCCACAGAAAAACTACCAGGATTCTCAATTTTGTAGCTAGAGATGCTTATGAGAGTGGCAGATGGCCACACAAAGCAACCGTGTTATTTTATTTCCAAATTTATGTAAACTGAACTCATAAATTAAAAAAAAAAAGACTTCTTAATTCTACCACAACAATCCTAGGTTCTAGAATCAAATCCTGGGATTTTAGAAAGTCATCTAAATTTGCTGATGAGGTTTTCAAAAACAGTAACTTATATGATTTAAAAGTGACCTCCTTGTACTTCAATGGTTAGAACGTACACATCCTTTCTTCCCATTCGACTCATCTGCCAGGTGTTGGCGATGGTGGTTGAACAGGAGCGCTTTGACAGACAGATTAATTTGGGGTTAAACCCTGGCTGTTCAAGTACTTAGCTGGGAGACTTCAGGCAAATAATGTGACCGCTTTAAACTTCCCTGCCCTCATCTGTGAATACATAACCATATGGTTGTTTAAGGATTTGGTGAGAAAAACCATATGAAGCAATTAATTAGCATAGCACTAAGAACATAGTAAGTGCTCAGTTATTAGCTACTTTTATTAAAATCTTTTTTTAAACATTGGCCAATGGGAAATACAAGGAATGGATTATAATTTCTTTAAGTTTTGTAAATGTTTTTAAAAATAGATCACATAGTGTAATGATTAGGAAACATTCTCTTGAACTAGATAGCCTTTAGATGTGGGTATAAGTTCAAATATTTAACACGTATAAGTTCAAATATTTAACATTACATAGTGTAATGATTAGGAAACATTCTCTTGAACTAGATAGCCTTTAGATGTGGGTATAAGTTCAAATATTTAATATTATATTTAATATATAACCTGTACACTAACACTTCAGAATGGATGCTGGCAGGTGGGTCTTGCCAGTATGGGCCAGCCGAACACCAGTCAGGCCTTTGGAAACCCTTCTTTTGGAGTCAGTGATGATGCCTGTATTATATATATATCATGGCATTGCTATTTGATGTCTGATAAGAAAATATGGCATCCTACATAGTTATATTTTAGTCAATCCTGAGTTAGGCAAAATAGTGTTTTTGTTTTAACTCCCTTGGTGAAATTCTTGGGATGAAATGGATATATGAACTGATGGGGAGGGGCCTTAGACCCTCTAGTAAATACCCTTCTCATCCATCTTATAAATTAGAAGCCTGAGGACCAGGGAGGAGAAGTTCTGTCTAGTGCCCGCTCTACTCTGTGCTTCTTTCTAGGAATCAGTACTTCCCCATGCTTTGAGTATAAGATCCTAGACAGAGACTGGGTTTTGATTATTCAGATTTTTGCCAAGACTGAGGTCATTTTTTTTCTGAACCAAATTGGCCACTGTAGAATGGAGATATGGACAGTGCAGAAAAGGGGGGTGAATATGTATCCACTTTACAAAACATCTGAGAGTTGTGGTTGGTAGGAAAAAAACCTGTTACTGTTTGCTTTTTTGGTGATTTCCTTGTGTTTTCCTCACCCAAGAAGTCAAGAGTACAAAAATCATTCTGATTAAGTTGAAATTTCCAGCTGGGTTCTAGTAAGTTGAGGTTTTACCTTGACAAAGAAGTAGCATTAATTTCCCTGTGCTTTTTATATGGTGATTGTACTCTTGAGACTCAGACCATTCTGTCACAAGCAGAGAGTCACCTTGATTGAAATCTCATCTAAACATTTGCCTCATTTGCTACTTGGTGGTAGAAGTTCTTTTTAAGTAGCATCCTCTGTGGTTTACATTTTAATTTACTTTACCTGTTAACTGCAGAGGGAGGAAACAAATGACTGTCTCCTCTACCTATACTTTTAAAACGTGTTTTGAGTCTGGTCAAGTTGCTTGTCTTTCTGAGTGTTAGAGTCTTCTCTTTTACCATCTGTTTTCATGTATACAAGTTCTCACTTTGTTTTGGCCCTTTATATTTTTATTCAATTCAAGATTCATCTGGAAATTTTTTTTCTATACTCATTTGAAGTATCTCAGTTGTTTTACTTAGGATTAACATTGTGGGGATTTCTTTCTGTAAGTTAGTTTGAGATGCAATGTGCTTTCGATTATAGGCTCAAGCTATTGTGTAAAGTCAAACCAACGTTGTCAAGGATGCTTTGTGAGCGCCCACTCTGGGAAATCCCACTACGAGGGGAAACAGCATTGCAGTGATTATCCTAGAAAGAGGTATGGTCTCACTGTATCATTAACAGAAGCCCAGATGGGCAGCAACAAAACAAATATCTACACTTTTTGCAAAATAATTTAGCTTTAAAAAATGTACAGACTGGAGGTTGGAGATAAGGATGTCCATCCTAGAGGATGACATAGTTAGTGGAAGCAATTTTAGCCCAGTCATTTTTTAATTACATCCAAAAAGTCTTTAATTAATGACAACATAATATTTCTTCTTTTCAGACTTTATTATAACCTCTTCTCCTATAACCTTTTGCTAGCTACAGTGAAGTTGCTAGAACACATCTCTTGATATAAGTAGGGTTTTCAAATTTGTTTTCAAGTATTAGTGGTTTAAAACCATGAACTGCACACGATCCCTTTGTGTTACAGTAAGAAAAATGATCAGCACAGGCATTTTCTTCATTTAGCTATGAAGTAGATGGAAGAATCTGAGTTTTAAACTTATTTGGCCATCTTCTTTTTCTTTTTTTTTGTTTCATTTCTTTTGATACCACATCCATTTCTTATCTCTTCATTTTGCAGTAATAGAAGAAGCCTTAACAGTTGCAAGATTACATATTTATATCAGGGTTCAGACTGTGAATTCATTCTTTTCTAGGGAAGCAGAAAAATCATGTAAAAATGGTGACCACATGTTGACAGAATGCATGATTTAACAAAACCAAAGGCAATCATTTCAAAGAAAAATGTTTTATTTTCTGCCAGCAGAATATAATGGAGAGAAATTGGCTGGTATTATTTTTAAAAATTGCCCAAATCACTGTAGTTAGTGTAAAATTGTCTCTGGAACTATTTCCTGTAAGTTAACCAGACATATGATTGTATCTTTTATATTTTGAATACTGAAGCTCACATTTCAACTGTCTTGCATGGACCCTATCAGGTATAATAACTCTTTGTAAAGGTGCTTCCTTTCCTCTTTTAGTCTCTTCCATCGAAGCTTCTACCTTCATTCACCCCAAACTTAGAATACTTATAGTTTGGGTCTTTCCAGAACTTTGAGCTTAATATTATTCACCAACAAATCAAGACCACGAGCTCCTCAAAACGTGCTGCTCCCGCCTGCAAAAGTTCAAGTGAAATTAATGTAAACATTGTTTACCTATTAAAAATTCTCCACACATTTCAGTTGAAAGATTTTATTTAACATGTGGTTCATAGGGCTTGCTGTTTTTTTCTTGGTACTTAAAGTAATTTCAGACCTTACACACTGGGACCTGCTTATGCTTGTGGGTATAGTAGGTATTATTAACAGCAAATCAGATTTATGTGTCAATGAAAGAATAATGCAGTTTGATATGATTCCAATAGTCACATACCTTTGAGCAAGCTCTAAGGACATGAGTCACTCGATGGAATCTTGGTGGTTGTATTGCTCCTTTGCCAGTGATGTTTTTAATGGCCTAATAGGTACTGAAGGCGTTATGGTGGTTGCTTTCATGTCATTCATAGTCCAGATCATCCTATGGGATTCAAGCCTATATTTTGGAAGAACTATGGAGTTAGCTACACAGGCTGAAAAAAGGATAAATATTACTTGCCTTGAGGACAGATAGCAGTATTGCATTTGTGTCTACACAGTGCCCAAAATACTGGTGCTCACCAGATATAGATGATGAGTTGACCTGGCTTTAGCCTGATGCTAGACAGCAACCAACATGTGTTTGTTGATTCCTTGTTCCATATGTTTGACATCCTGTGAGAATGTTTGAGGACCTTATACGATACATAGAAAGTAAGCAGGCATACTTTAAAACGCAAGCTTTGCCATCATTTGAAACTCTGTCACCCACCAGTGAAAAAAAAGTTGTAATTTATGTTGAAAACAGAGCTATAACTCTTCTATAAATGGTGTTCTTCTTTTAGTGAGGACAGCTGATATTCGTTATTATCCATAACTCAAGAGTTAAGTGTTTCATGCTCTGCTATGTCAGTTCTGGAGAAGACCCAGACTTTCCTTTGGAAAAGTGGAAATGAGAGTAGTTCATTGTTATTAATCAGAAATTTTAGTTAAGCCAGTTTTCACGTGTTGTCTGTGAGTTTAATAGCCACGCAACCTCATTGCATGGATTGCATAGGATTTCACATGAATGCTATGTGAAAGTCGAGTTGCGTATTTACTTTTGGAGATTCTGTGACCGTATTAGATTCTAACAGGCTGAAGAGAGGGAGGAGGGTCGGAGGAGGACACACCATTTTAAAACTGCAGAGAAAATGGGTAATAACTTTAATACACATCAGACATATTCCCAGCAGTTCCACTAATGTTATGTGACAAAAACACAAGTGAAAATAGAATCCTTAAGGGCAAAGATGTCCTAGAGAACAATCCCTTTGTTTTTCAGGTGAGAAGACAGAGCCAGACATTAAATGTCTTGTCTGAAATTGTAGAGCTATTAATGGCAGATCTTGGCCCAGAACCCAAGTCTCACATCTTATAGATCAGTGTTTGAGTATAATAACTGTGATTTTCTCAGTCATATTTTCCCTTAAATTGAATAGCTTCCTTATGTTGACCACCTGTACCTGCTTAATTAACTCTACATATTTTCCAGATGATCTGTCAGTTACTTTAGTCTAGACCTGCTTACAAATCACTCATACACGCATCGGTTTCATCTGGGACTTCCCACTGATAGCATGAAGTACTAAGGGGGACCTGTCTTTAATGGCTCAGCCTCTTCCTGACAAGGAATACAAGTATTCTGAGCACAGAGAAGAGGGAAACTCTTACTTTTCAATACAAAATCCCTCTCTCGGAACTTCCCTGGTGGTGCAGTGGTTAAGAATCCGCCTGCCAAGGCAGGGGACACGGGTTCGAGCTCTGGTCCGGGAAGATCCCACATGCCGCGGAGCAACTAAGCCCGTGAGCTACAACTACTGAGCCTGCACTCTAGAGCCCGCAAGCCACAACTACTGAGTCCACGTGCCACAACTACTGAAGCCCCCGCACCTAGGGCCCGTGCTCCGCAGCAAGAGAAGCCGCCGCAATGAGAAGCCTGCACACCGCCACAAAGAGTAGCCCCGCTTGCCGCAACTAGAGAAAGCCGGGGCGCAGCAACAAAGACCCAACACAAACAAAAATAAAATAAATAAATAAATTTAGAAAAAAAGAAAAAAAAATCCCTCTCTCTTGGGAGTAGTAGAATTTCTTTGGCACTAACATGTTTTCATATGACCTCCACCTCACCTAAGCATCTATTAAACTGATGCTGTGAAAGTGCATGGATGGGTGGATCTTCAGGCGGTATGAGCCCCTCACCCAAATCTGTGCTATCCAAACGAGGACGCACAATACCTGTTGAGCTCATGTGAAAGCTGAGCACATTGACATGGAGTAAAGAGGCATTATTTTCCTTATTCCTGCTTTTCATGCACAAATTGTCTAGGAATTTAGGCAAGCTCATTTGTAACACACAGTATAAAAGACCTGTGCTTGATTTTGCGTGTTAAGATATAAATCTACATTTAGCACGTAGTACCGTTTAAATGGATGCTTATAGAAATCTTTAGGGAACGAGTCAAGTTTGCTCTCATTTTCTGCTTGCCATATCGTTCACAATTTATATCAAATTTTGTAAAATCAGGAATTGTCTTCATGCAGTTGAAGAATTTGGGGTGATTTTTCTCTGTAAGCATTGGCTTGGTGTTTTTTTCCCTCTCGTCATCATGGCCATACAGGTATTGATAACTATGCATCATGACCGATTTTTTTTAAAAAAGTTCTAAAAAGGCTTCTAAATGAAAGCTATAATTTTGTATTGAATATTTAGTGACATGAGCAAATCACTTGCTCTTTGCCCTTACGGATTTTATAATGTCACCAGAGTTTATCCATAAAATTGTAGCCTACGGTTGGGCATACGCAATTCCTTATAGTATTGCATATATGGAAGGCAGCGGAGGGAGGCACGAATTGAAGTGTATCTGCTCTGGAAACGTTCCAGCAGTGAGTGTGTGTGTGAGTGTGTGTGTTTGTTTTTTTCATTTCGGATCTACTGTACAGTCAGTCCTAGAAGCTGCAGATGAAGAGTGGTGCCTGATCTCATATAGGAATGTTCTTTTTTTTTGAGGTATGTGAGCCTCTCACTGTTGTGGCCTCTCTCGTTGCGGAGCACAGGCTCCGGACGTGCAGGCTGAGCGGGCATGGCTCACGGGCCCAGCCGCTCCATGGCATGTGGGATCCTCCCGGACCGGGACACGAACCCGTGTCCCCTGCATCGGCAGGCGGACTCTCAACCACTGCGCCACCAGGGAAGCCCAGGAATGTTCTTTTGTTTGCACCTGCTGTGAGTGAAGTTGACTAGAATTGTGCCATTCTGATCCATTTCATACATCAGCAAACTCTGCACATAGACATCATGGCCTTCCCTTCCACCTGAGCTGTCAGCCTCCATCCGAGAGGGAGAAAGATACTGACTGAGATTAGGAGCAAATGGCCAGAAGGAAGTGAGAAGGCCCAGTAGGGGAAGCAGATGTGCTTCCCTTAATAGATGTATTTTTGTAATGATAAAATATTCATCTATTTAAAAATAAATACATAAGAGGACAAAAAACCCGTACCCAGAAGCAGAAGAGATTCAGCTATAGGAAAACAGTAGTTCCAAAACTTTTATTGAACTTCAGGAGGTCTCTCTAGATGGCTGTCTCATTATCTGAAACTTGTAGAGATTTAATAGCTCACCTTAATTTGTAGGTACCCTGCCATCTGAAATCTTTTCTCTGTGATCTCTTATGCATTCTCTTTGGAGCACTGCTTCTGTCCACTTTTTTGTGTTTCTGATTGCATATAAACAACACAGATCTAGCAAAGAGATGCAGTAATTATGTGAAGATCTGGGATTTCCCCTTAGAAATTTCCACCTGTTATGTTTCTGTCTGACTTGTGGGAAGGATTTACGGTGATCCGGTGTTCTGAATACGACAGTGTATGATTAATAAAGGGAGATGACACGGGCTCTTGACATTTCTTTCTCCTTGCCTCAGTTTGGTACTCACTATAGCACCACTTCCAGAGTGTAGAAAGGGGAAGAACTGTTTTGAGAATTTAAATATTTTTGTCAGGGAAGAATTTATGAGTATTGAGGTTTGGCAGGGAGAGAGGAGTATCTGTGTTTCTTCCCTTTCTCTTTCCCTTCCCTTCTTTACTATAAGAGCATCCCAAGGACTGATTTACTGGGTAAATTTAATTTCAAGAGCAGTACTACTGGATGTGTTGTTTACTGTCTTAAATCATGACTTTTAAGGACATTCAGATCATCAACAATTGTCTTTCAACAAATACTTACTGAGGACACCCTATACATGCAAGATACTGTCTCTCAACTTTATTATTGCACTGATAACAACAGAGTCTTGTTTAGCATGCACTTTAAGAAATTGTCAACAGAACTTAATCACTAATTTTGGGGGGGGGGTTCATTCTGACTCATTTGGAAAAGAGCTGTTTTAATTTTTCACATCCTACTTCTACCATTTTGATCGCTCTCTGCTATTTTAATTTTTAACGAAAGATTTTTTAATATTTTTTTATATATGATGCCATCATGGTGAACTGACTAAAATTTCAGTTGTGATTAAATGTTTGAAACTGCTTGGGTGAAATGTGGTGAATGGATCTATGCACAAATATGCATATGAGTATTTTTAATTTTCTGAGCTACTTTTAATAATAGGTTAGATCTTATGGAATAGTAACTGATCGAATTTTTTCTTGATTATTTATAGAAAATTTGTAAAACAGAGTAAAGTGAAAGGAGAAATTCTACCACTCTGATAAAAATAACTGTTAATACAGTTTCTTTTCTTCCAATGTAACTTTCTGCATTTCTCTGCATTTTATGCTTCTTCCTCAATTCTTCATTGTCACCTGACTGCTATAGCTCTTTATATCCTGTGCCTTATGTACCCCATAATTAAATCCTACTCTCAGGAAGGCTATTAATGGTGTTAAACCATAGATTGCTAACTGCCACAGGCCAAATGAGACCCATAGGAGCCTGCAAAAAGTTGCATTTTTAAAATGAGATGCTCAATATTTTCAAATAATTGAAGATTTTAATTTAAAACAATCTAGATTTCTGGCTTCTCTTAAGAAGGAAGACTTGGCAACTTTGGGTCCACATTGCCATCTAGTAACAACTTTTTTTCCTGAATAATGTGTGCCCCCGGTTGGCTAGGCAAGTGCTCTCCGGTTTGCCGTAGTCCACACCACTCCCTGTAACCTGCTCAACACTGAGGGTTCAGTTGCCATTTATTGTCACGCTTGCAGTGCTTTCTCTCACCTCGTCCTCTTTATTCACCTGTATAATTTCGTTGGATTCTGCAGGTATTTGAGTTTGTGATCTCTAACTTAAATTCATTTACAGTAGACTAATAATAATTCAACAACAACAAAAAACTCTGACTCACTCTTCTTGCATATATGAATTTTATGAGAAGAGATATGACCAGATCCAATGAGTAATTCTCTGAGAGGGAAACTGTGTAGAAGCAAATGAGGGGGCAAAACTGAAGGGGAAGAAAACAGAGTTTGAAGTGCAATATATATAATTCAGTCCCCTTAAAAGAGTGGTGTGTTTATGTGAGCGTGTGTGTGTGTGTGTGTGCATGCGCACACATGCAAGTGCACATGTATGTATTTGAAAAGTGACTCTGGGAATTCCCTGGTGGTCCAGTGGTTAGGGCTCCGGCTCCAAGCTGCCAGGTTCACAGCCATGGGAACAAGACAAAGTTGCTGAATGGCTCTTGGTAACTCATTGACCTCCATACTATCTTTGTAAGTGCACTGTTCGGAAAGGCCACTGTCTTCAGAAGTGAAACTCAAGACTTAAGTGATCTTTTGTTGGCTGATAACTCAAAAGGAGACCTTGAGGGAAAAACTTTTAAGATGAATATCTCAGCCCAAACAAAACAAAATGAAATGCAGAGAGGACAGAAGGTGAATTTAAGAAGGGGCTCCTGTAAAGTACCTGTGGGTGAGTAGAAGGTTGCAGGATATCCATTTTGGTCAAGGACTGTATTGGGATGACAGGTCGGGGAGGAAGTATTCAACCATAGGTATACATTGTGTTTTTTTTTAACTATTTGGTGCCTTATGGATTCAGATACTAAGGTTGTGGAGGCTTTGTTGTAAGGGCCAGTTGAGCAAATCGCTGGCTTCCCTTGCCCTGTTTCAATTTCTACCAACAGTTTGGATTCACGTTACTATTAAAGTTGTAATTATTCAATATCAGTAAATTCAGTGCTGACTTGCAACTAATAAGGTAACTGGGTCTTTTTAGTTTCATGTATACTTGGATCACGGTACAACCTTTTGTTTTTCCATGAGGAGCTTGCAAACTCATGAAATAAAAAAAATGCCTATTTATTTTACCCTTATTTAATTTCATGTTTTAAACATGTATTTTATACATTGAAATATTACCTACCTTTATCATCCTGTTACATAGTTACATGTGGCTCAGAATAACTTAACTTGTAGTCCCTCCAAGTCGGATTTTAATGAGAGGACTAAGCGTCTATCAAGGTTTTTCAAAAGAAGGTAGGGTTTTGGAAGGACTTTTTTCCTGACTAAGTAATGGAAGCCTACAAATAAACAGGCATTTCCTATGTTGTCCTGCTTTATAAAGTACCTCAGTGAGGTATTATGACTTCTCAGATTAAATCTCATACGATAATCCCTGGCACATAAACGTCTTGTCTGCTGCATATATGTAGTCTAATGCCATGGACCCACTGTACCACCGAGGGCCAACACCTGTTAGAAGTGGGAGGTGTAGCAGTCAATGAAGAAACAATGATCCTGACTATGATAGTTTGGTCAGTGTTATAGAACTTAGTAGAGATCTCAAGATACCGTTAATTGAGGCAGCTTCTTAACCAAGACTTGAGTCAGGGTCTGAGATTTGGCTTCAGGAAGCCCATTCTGTGCAATATTTTGTGTGTTTATTTATCTGTGTTTTCTCCCAGGTAAGAATCTGCATCTGCCATCGGGTTGTCAAGGAGTTAGTGACACACGGAAAAAGTCAGTCATTAAATGGTAGCATACTCCATCCCCAACCAGGCAGCTGGTATATTGTACACTGGGCAACACACTGCTTTGGGGTTTAGAGGGGCCACAAAAGGCACAGGAGCCCAGGCTGTCTGGCTGAAGGACTCAGTCATTTGATTGGAGACTCATGTGGGATAACTTGAGGAGGGATGAAGGCCTCTCCCAGCTTTTTCAATTCCAGTTCTCTTTTAGAGGAATGACCAAGCCAAGCATTTTCTCGAAATATTTTTCAGGCCCTACTATTGCAAAAAGTGGTGACAGGATGGCATTTGATAGCACTGTCAGGTAAACCATTTATTAAATGAAAAATACCTTTGAGCATCATAGTGCTTCTGAGGCTCAACTTAGAGTCCATAAAATTACATTTATGTTGTTTTTTTCAAGAAGTAATTTTTATATTAAAAATACATGTTTATTGAAGAAACTTCAGAAATTAGTTATCTCCTGCCCCCCTCCCATCTTCTGACCCCCATACAAGGAATTTCTACCACGTGGAAATTACCAATCTTAATATTTTGCCTTGTGGGAATTAATCCTGGTTTGGATATATTTTCTCTGTATATATAATTATGCATATATCGCTATAGTTGTCTGACCCACTATACATGCTGCTTTATGAATTGCCTTTTATCACTTAACATATTGTAAAAAAATTTCCCCAGTCACTGAAGATTTGTTTCAACATCTTTGTTCAATATCTTGAGAATATTCCATAATTTGTTTCTAAAGTCTATCAAAGAGGCAGTGAATATTCTTTCAGAATATATTTATTTGCCTCCTTAGTCAGCTTAGGATATGTATTTCCCTAAGTGTTCTCTAGAAACTGTAACACTGTACACCCCTGGTAACTATATACCATGCTTTTGGAACCTTGATGAGAGGTTAAATAAAAATACATGTCTTTTAAAAAAAAAAGTCAGTAAGGTAGGGGTAGGGTATATTGTCTCTTTAGACTGATGGACCTGTATTCTCAATTGTAGTGTTTAAAGAAAGCATGACCATTTCACTTATTTCTGTTAGAAATGCAGGCAGTTATAGTATAATGGTGTGTTCATTGATGTTAAGTAAAAGTGTGTGCTGTTTGCAGTGTTCACATGACCATAACTTTCATTTTTCATACTTAAAGATCTTCAAACTTGTCAAAGCATGCTTTCTCCTTTCCAACTTTCTCTTATCAAGCTTGAAAGTTTTCAAAAGCTTTCTTCTACTTGGTTGTGCTTTCAAAAGTGTTTGAAATCACACTTAAAAAAAATTAAAGGAAAAAATGAATTTTCCCTCTAGAAAGGTCATTTGAATTTGAATTCCAAAGCGACTTAGTTTGGAACTTAGAGCAATTAACAGCAAATTTATCTACTCCAAATTGGAATGTGTTTATAAGCCTGAAAAAACGGGATTTATCGGAAATTTTATTAACGAATTAATGTTTTCATAACAATTATGATGGAATTTATATGGGTGATTATAAATTATATAAAACTTTATCGGTAACTTAATGGTTGTGTAAATATCATTGGGAGAAGGGGAATCACGAGGACGTTATTGCTCTAGAGGCAGCGCAGTGCGGTGGTGAGAAGGACATATTGGGGTCATCTTGCCAAGGTTCAGATTCTAGCTTCAGCTGTCACTGGCCTTGGGCAAAGTTACTTTCTCTCTCTGTGCTTTGATCTTCTTATTTGTGAGATGGGAGGCAGTAACATTTCCAGGGTTACCAACTGTTCTGGTTTGCCCAGGACCGTCCTGCTTTTAGCACTGAAAGTCTAGGATCCAGGGAGACCCCTCCCTGAGACAAGAAAACTCCTAGTTTTGGGGGATGAGAGCAGAAAGTTAGAGGGAAGATATAAAACCCATTTAGTTGCCCCCCAAAATAGGGTCTGAAAGCAACACTGTTTCAGGGTCAAATATAATCAGCGGAGATGATCTGCTTTTCATAGATGCTGTTGCTGCCCCTCCCCCTTCTGATATTGGCAACCGTGGACTAAATGGGATGATGCTTAAAGCACTTAAACCCTGAAATTTAGTGGACATTCAAAGATGTTTGCTTTTATGATTATGGTGCTAAATAAGGTCAATGCTTTCCTTTGACGGTACTGAATAATCTTAAAATGGAGAAACAACATGTACTTTCCTGTCATTGATATTATGAAAATTAGTACTGTAGTTCCTTGGAGTGATAGAATTCCATCAGTGGCCCTTTAGATGGTTAGTAAAATGTCCTGCGGTCACAGGGTGCCCACTATTCCTTCTCATTTTGCCCTTCAGCAGAGATGCTCTGACCCTTTCAAATATTTAGCAGTAGACTTTCCTCTCAATGTGTGCTCACGACTTGTGCTACTGCTAATGGAAGTTACACATGTGTGCTCACCGGGATGGGAAAGCCTTTATCCCACGTCGGGCAAAGACCCGTGATCCTGAATCTCTTTCTAAACTTCAGACCTGAAGAGAGCAGTGCAGGGAATTGCTGCTTTCTCACTATATTAGCTTCTTCAATTTCTTTTTAATTGGAGCCTGCAACCCAGATTCTTGTAACTTCAGAGGGATGAACAATACAAATTAAGATCTGGGTGCTTTCCAGGAACGGCTCAGCTGAAAGAAAAATTTTTTTTCTTTTAATACAGTTGTGGCTATTCACAAATCACATGCAGTTGCCTAACGAGTCCATATTTGCTTCTGAGGTTTCACATTTGCAAACTACACTGCTGAGAAAGTAAGTGATGTGTTCACCCACCTCTTGATTTAATGTACACAACAGATAAATACTAGAATAGTCAAAATTCTAAACCAGTAGCACAGAACCTTCAAATACAAATATCTTACCCTTGTTCAGGACATTCATTTCTCCCCAAGAATTCTTTTTAATGTATAAGACTTCAATTTATGTTTAAGAACTAGTAAACTATAGCAGTTTGACAGCCATTCACACTTAATTCTGTGCATTAAACCAACAGCATTCTTTTCCACAAACATCCATTGTTAGGACAATGCGCTCAGACAGAATTTATGAGAAATGGAATTATGTTACCAAGGAGATAGCATTTACTATAATGAAGAGTAGATCCTAGAAAATGGCCCCTTTTACAGCAGCTCAGAGCAGAGCCACAAAAGCAATTGATTGGTCTTGGCATTTAGTCTTATATCAGCTGTGTCATCCATAGCTTCAGGAGAGAGAACACTAATCTAAAGTGACATTTCTGTTCTGGCGGGCTTTTCTGCCCTGATGAAAGCAATTACTTCATTCCTAAATGATAATTTGCAGGAGTTTCAACCACTTTAATTGATAATTTTTTTTTTTGTTCTGGGTTCAATTGTGAAGTGATTAGCTGATTTGGTAAATAGAAATTTAAGGTGTGAAATATACAAGTTGCTTCAAGGTAAAGTGCTATTTATTGGGTGGAGAGAAATTACTTGATAAAGCTGCAAGATTTTTTTTCATTATTATGGAATTGCCAGTTGCATAGCTTAAAGTTCTGGGGGAAAATGAAGAACAAAACACTTTGATTCAGGAGGTTTTTGGCAGACACCAAAGCATACAATGAATAGTTTGGTCTTGCTGTGGTTCATTCAAGGGTTATTTGAATCAAGGTGAACATTGGTTGAAAAGGATTGCTCGGACCTCTCAGCTTTCTTTATTACTATTCTAATGACTCATTCTGGAATTAAATCCTCTTATTTAAAGTGTTAAGAATAAAAATGCTCATTGGCTAAAACCAATTAATTTAATTATTAAGTTCAAACATACACAAGGCATTTTCTGAAGATGAGGGAAGGCATTCAATTGAATGGCTTTAATTACTCTTTTGATCTATTTTACCACAAGTCAGAAATGGGTCATGATTATTCAATCAGAATATATCTTAGCTTAAACATTTTAAGGATGCGTCTTGATTTTGATACTTCATTGAATGTTAGCAGTTGCAGATGTTTTTGACACTGGTTTTAAGCAATCAATTTCATGATATTTTCTTACATGGGGGAAAAATAATGGTCATTTCACATGTTAAATGAGAAAAATAAGGCAAGAATGAAGGTCAAACTGATTTAGCACATCAAGCAGTCTTTGTCAGCCAAGCTTAATATATCCTGAGTTTGCGGAGCAAATGAAATTTTGCTGCTATGTTACACTTTGCTTCCAAACAACCATTACAACTGGTTTTATATATTGTGTGAGCATCAGACCATCAAACAGTGCATCTTTACTGACATGTTGCTGCAGCGATGATCTACAGCAGCAATCTGCCATTTATATAAGGGCAAAATGTGCATCTATATTTAGTTGTGAAATTGGCCTATTATACTCTTGATGTTTACAGAGGCTAACATAAATTAATGATGACAGCTATGAGCAGTACATTAGTTAAGCAGCAGAGTTCTTACCTTGAACTTGAAGGTTCCAGTTTTTACTTCCAGCATATACTATACTGCTTTCTTCACACCTTAAAGGAAGGTTTCTGAAATTATTACCTTTTCTTGAAGAGCATTAAAAGACTTCAATTTGTGAATTATGTTGTACATAATCCTACCAGATAATAGTTGTTTATGCGTTTCTCAATTCTATTACCTTGTAAGAATGCTGATATTTACAATCATGGGGAAAAAGATACTTCTGAAAGACTTTTATTCTTTGCAGTTGGCTGATTTGATTGACTTTGAACTCTATGTGATGTCAGTGTGCGGTGGGCTGTTTTACTGAAAGTAATGAAGGAAGGGCAAGCAGTGCTTATAGAATCTTTACTGTAGCTTTTCCCTGGGAAGTCTCCTCATTCAGCTCATGTCAGGGCAGGTGTAGGTACCAGAGTAACTATAGGTCTCACCGTTAACTATGACCAGAGATCTGACAAGTATGCAGGTGTTCAAAGCTTCATGAGTTAAAATGCTGCAGCCTTTGATGAATTTTTGATGGCTGCATTTTTAATACAGGTCGACCTTCTTCCTTTGAGGCTGCACACCAGATTAATTGATAAATAGTAGAAGTCTGTAGTGCTGGGTTCTCCTAAGCAAAACAAGTAGGAAAATCCATAAAAAACTGCCTGCCCGGCTCCTTAGAAGTACCTTAAAAAGGTAAAATTTAATGACCCTACCTTTCCTTTCCCCTACAGTTAGACGAACAAAACCTGCCGTGTTCCTTTTTTATTTTTATTTTTTAATAAATTTATTTATTTTGGCTGCATTGGGTCTTTGTTGCTACACATGGGCTTTTTCTCTAGTTGTGGCGAATGGGGGCTACTCTTCGTTGTGGTGCGCGGTCTTTTCATTGCAGTGGCTTCTCTTGTTGTGGAGCGCAGACTCTGGGTGCGTGGGCTTCAGTAGTTGTGGCTTGCAGGCTCTAGAGCACAGGCCCAGTAGTTGTGGCGCAAGGGCTTAGTTGTTCCGTGGCATGTGGGATCTTACCGGACCAGGGCTCGAACTCATGTCCTCTGCATTGGCAGGCGGATTCTTAACCACTGCGCCACCAGGGAAGCTCTCCGTGTTCTTTTATAAACTAGTTATTGTATTCTAAAAGTTTACATGAAGGTGTTAAAGCTGAGGCTTAGAGAGAGGATTTTTGTATAAGAGAGTGTGGATCTGTCAGTAATGTCCATATAAGAAGCCATTCCGCAAATATAATTATAAATTGTAAAAAAAATAACTGATAGAAATCTATGCTATGAAGAAGTCATCGGAGAAGAAACATTTGATTAAGCTGACTTACTTCTGTTGTTCCTCTGTGACAATTATTACTTTTGCTCTGTTATATTCTGTAAATCTCTAGCTATATTGTTTCCGTAATCATTATCGCCGTTTCTGTGAAGTATGAAACCAAATAATCAATTTTGCAAAACTAAATTTTACAAAAGACCAGCCATAAAAGATAACTTACCTCTTTTAATTTAATGAGTCATCACATCCAAAATTATCTGTTTTGTCCACCATGGACAAATGGCCCAATGAAAAACTGACACCCTTATCCAGCTCTGTGGCAGCTTCAGAGAGATTATAAGTCCTGAGTCAATTTCATAATATTGGCTTTGTGATAGTGGCAGTACCTATGTTTTTTTTAAGTTTTTACCTGTTTTTCCTGTCTCATTGCTGGCTCAAGTAAAGTTTCATGATTCAGCCTTGCCCCGGATGCGGAGGCCAGAGCAGGAAATGCTGCTGCCCTTCCAAGTTTCTTCCCTGCTCCAGATGTTCTGGCTGAGCTCTCCATGGTCCTGGATTTGGGGCTGTGCCTGACATTAAAGAGAACTTTCAGATTTGTGATGTTTTGGGAGATACTTTGAAAGATCTTCTTCCTGCTAGGAGTACCACATATACTCTTTCTGACTAATAATAATCATTGCAACTTTCAAGTCTTCCATAGAAGCTTTCGCCATCTTCCTGAGTAACCCGTTCCCTTAACTACTGTTTGGATGTTCAGTTTTCTGTGTAAACAGAATTGCGTGTCTCAACCATTGAATGCCACTTTTTCTACTTTAGGGACCAAAAAAAATGGCCCCTTATTATTCTTACTACAGGCAATCATGTATTTATAAACATTTAACCTTCCATTAATGAGACATGTTGTATTTTTTATTTGAACGAGTTATTGAGTATACCTGTGGTGTAAAACAGATAGACCATAGGCATAAAGAGGACCATAAGGAAAAATCAATATCTCTGCAATCAAGTAGTTTTATTTAACTGAAGTACACAATGTGGTATATCAGAACCAGTGGATAGAAATCATATTGGTGAGAACAGAGTGTAAATTAGAAATGCACCTTAAAGCATAGGACAGTCGGTGTGACCTGAGCTTAGGTTTTCATTTAACACATCTTATACTGTATTGCTGTGTGCCAGGCACCGCTGTAAATATTTTACAAAAATTACCTCAATATCAACAAGAACCTTATGAAGCAGATAGTATTATCATCCCATTTCACAGGTGAGAAAAACTGAGGCAAAAGAAGTTAAGTAAATTGCTCAGGTTTACATGATTCATAAGTTACAGAGCCAGGATTTAAATACAGGCAGTCTGGCTCTGCAATCCACACACTTACCCTCTGCCTTCCGCTAGTGTGGAGATATGCTGAGAGAGGCAGCAGACAGAACTTAAAGAAAGTGAGAATCGTGAGCTGAGAGAACATGGAAGGAGTTTCAGAAATCAGCAGTTTAGGGTTGTCACCAAGCAGAAGTCAGGCCTTTGATTTAATTTCTACTGTCACTGTATGGGAAATAAAATTTACTAAAAAATGAAGGTCACAAGTGGCAGTTTGAGAGGACAATGAGGAAAACAAATAAGTATTCAGAATTATAAAACTGTAACCAGAGTAAAAAAACAAAAAAAAAAAGTGGTAGGAAAGAGGCTGCTGGTTAAAGAAAATTACGAAGAATTGTGGAGGAGTAAGGTAATAATCAGATGTGGTACTAGGATCAAAACAGTTGAGCTTTTGCCCCCAGGGAAGTTTTACAATTACCGTAATAATAGTTAATGCTTATATAACGTTTACAACATGGCAGGCATTTAGCACTTTACATATATTAGCTCAATTACTCCTCTGAGCAATATTGTGATGTATGTACTAATATAATGTCTATTTCCCAATGAGGAAACTGAGGCCTAAAGAAGTTGAGACACCTATCCAAGGTAGCCCAGCTAGTAACTGTGTGATGATGTGAATACTTACAGTCTGGCTACAGAGCCCCTACTCCTAACTCCTGTGATTCCAAGAAAGTTTAAGGAAGGGTTGACTATATTTTAAGCATGCTTAAGTCTTTCCAACTTATTAAAATTCTTAGTTGTAAAACTCTGAAGTAGACTCTACCACATTTAGAGCTTACAAACTATCTTAACTGTTATCACATTACTGACCAGAGATGTATTAATACACCTTTTGTTACCCAAACGTTATTGACCAGAGATGTATCAATATCACTTACATAACAAATTGCTGGCCACAGGCATTAGTTTCCACAAAAATCCCCTGGTTAATAATAAGTTAAAATTTAGAATTGTCCAAGGGGTTTACTTCTTTGTGGTCTACAATATACTAACATGAAATTATCATATGAGTCATTGCAGTGGTCCCAGGAGATTTGCCAAATACTCCTTGTTTGTCATTCTCATGATCTAAGATGATAAAATTGAGGCTCAACTTAGTGACTTAGAATTATAAGTGGCCTACAGTGGCTAAAGTGGGTCTCATAACTCCTTCATTGGGACTCTTTCCGCAAAATATACAACTTGCCAAAGGAACTTAAAATAGATGGAAAGATTTAAAAACTCACTTTATATTTACAAGCAGTGACTGCGAAATCTTCATTCTTAGTAAACTCTTTTTTGATTGCTTGTCAGCTATGCTTTAAAGATATAACTATAGAATGTAAAAATTGTTTCAAAGTGTTGAACGGAAACATACGTAAAATAATATTATTTTAACCAAGGTATTTCTTTAGGATAAGTTAATTCTAGCAACATCAATGGCAAAAAGAGGGCAGAATCCAACTTTATAATCCTTATATGAGGAAATTCTATACATTAGATTGTTATAATTTTGGTTGGGTGCTGGGCCCCTTTTGAAAATCTGAAAATCATTTACCATCACCCCCAAAATATACACATATATACATAATTTTGCCTATGATTTTCAGATATGTGTGTGTGTGTGTGTGTGTCTTTGGAAATGGTTGTTGATTTTGTTGCTGGTGGTGGTAATTATTAGAGAAGATGATACTGTCGTCATCAAAGAGAGTTGAAATTTTGATTTGTGGAGGGTTTTCTGTTATTCAGAGTCCAAGTGAAAGAACATTAAAGCAGTGGGAAGTTTGGACCCAAGGAGTATTTACTGTTTAATCGTATTTTAGGTGGCAGAGATCAGGCCATAACATTCACTCACATATAGTCAATCCATTCTTTCTCTAGTATTTAGAAATGCAACCATAAGGTTTTGGTTTAGAACAGAATGTATAAATGCAAATTTATTTTAGGTTTTAATGTAGTCCTTAATTCAATTTGAGAATTACTTGTAACTAGGCTCTGTTTCACAAAAGCAGGCAAAAGATTAATCCACAATCTGTCCTTGTTTTAAGGACTTTAGCTTCATCTATTGTATCAGCATCTCCACAACCTTTATAATCCTTTAACCGTATTTTATTGCTGTTGCCCTCAAAACCAGTTACTACTTATTACAGACACAGTGCTATCATTCGGAAGGTCTTCTGTACTGTGGTGTCAGCATAATGATGTGATGTGGAAGTCATGGAAACCCATTGTTATTAAGATTATGGCTAGGACGATTACTCCAGTAGGGTGACACAGTTGTGGGTTAGAGATTTTTTTAAAGAGGGGAGAGGTAGAGAAGAGAAAAACGATAAGGAGGTAGTATGGGAACACATAAAGTAAGTGGTATTTTAGAAAAGTCAGGTGTCAGAGCGCAATGTTTAGGCAAGGCACCCCAAAGCCTTAGTGTCCACATATTCCCCTTCTTTGAGGAGATAGAAGAAGTCATCTCCCCTCTGCCTCACCCCTGGAGCTCATTGGGTTGATCCCTGTGATCTTGGGCTTTGCCTACCCTTAGGATTAGTTTTTTTTCCCTTAGATTATTGATAAGCCTATGCAGAGATATCAATTTCAGAATAACCCACTAATCCTCTACTTGCTTCAGTTGAATAGAGAAATTCCTAGTGTGAATATTAGTAATATTGAATAGATAACAAATGAATCCATTTGTGACCACTAAGTGACATGTGCAAGTAAAATTATATATAACATCCATGTAAAACTTCTGGCAAAATTGGCCTCCCAAATTATTACCCAATTGCAAAATGAGTCCCTGCTCCATTATCGACCAAGTGGCATGTTCTGTTTGGCTCGCATGATTTTTAAAAACGCCAGTTAGTTAACATAAAATTAACACATAACATAAAATTGGAAGTGCTATGTAAAAATTCAGATTTTGTTTTCTAGAAATAGCAACAGCAGAAATCTGGCAACACTAGGCATGCCTTCCCCCAAAGCAGCACACGCAAAGCTGAAACGGTGTGCGCTTTCCTTTGCCTGGGCTTTCAGCCTCCACTTCTCCACAGGTTGCCTCAGGCCTCTTTACTCATTGACATTCCCTGCCTTCACCCTGCAAGCCCTTGAGTTTGCAGCCCCTGCTCTAGAGCTCCATCATAGTCACTTACTGGACCAAAAAGAAAAGAAAAAAAAAAAAAAAAAGTAAGTTCAGCCCACCTTCTGGAGTAGTATTCGATTACAAGAACACAAAAAGAGCAAAGCATTGAACTTGAACCACTGCACTCTACAAGTGGTAGAGAAAACATGTCAAATGACATAGTTCTTTTGGCACAACTGACTTAAATGGTGTTAGATTACTTTTATTATGTAGAGGGAGGGCTATGAATCATTGTTTTATCCTAAGATGTTGACCTGGGTCCTGGTTATACTTATACTTTATCAGATTGTAAGGCATCTCTTACTTTTATTGACAATTTTCAACAAGCCACACTGAGCATTTAAAGAAGTGAATGGAGGCCAGCGAAAATTGTGGGAAATAAATGGCATAACATGTCTTTTCTTTATAAATTAGTGATGGTTCTGCTTATTACCAACATCAAGACAAAAGTTTGTCACCTGTGACTGCTTTGACTCTGAAAACGATAGCATTAATTTGTCTAGTTCTGAGAAATACATTAGTTAGCTAATGTAGAATATTTTATTAATAGAGCGAACATGAAACCAGTAGGGGTATTAGCCTAGCAAGTATTTGACCATAGCGTTATGGCATTACTTAAATCACACAGATATGCAATAAGATACCTGAAATGTCTGCAGTGAAAACAGTGCTTCCACTGTGAACAATATCAGATGTGGTCTAAGGTAATAGGGAATGTTATTGCTCATATTAAGAGATTGAAGCCACACTGTTGGACTCATTTTAATCTATTCCTCTGGTCTTGCTTCCTTCCTATTTCTCTTTCTTGATATTTTGTAATGGGAAACCAGAATGCTAGATTCAAAGATTTTTAAATGCCTTCAAAGTCCAATAAAATGGATACTTACAAATGATGTTAATAATACCTTGATACTATAAATATTGTCCAATTATTTATCATCACAGTCTGATTTTGAATTTATTTTTCATCAGACACAAAACGGAGCAGTTCAGAGTAGGTGCACTTCTCCTGTCAGATGCCCACATACAACTTCAGTTGTGCTAGATTCTGCCCTCAGTAATGTGAGCAAACTTCAAACAGAAATGTACATGAATAGTTAAAGGAAAATACTGGATCCCACCTGTTGCCTCTTATGTGAAGTAATATGTCTATAATGTTTATAAATTTTAATAACCCATACAGGGCTTTATCTTTCAACATTAAATTTATGTTATCTTAAATTTTAACTTTTCTGGGTGATATATTTTATTCTCTAGTATCTTAGAGAGTCTATCCATCTACGAATGTATGTTCATTAATAAAGAATTAAAGTATTCTCTTATCAATCAATTACCAGTGCATTTATATAGTTACATTGAAATCTTCATTTCCAATAAGATGTTTTCTTTATGTGACTGAAGGTCATGATTCTTATTGAGGGCTGGAAGCACATCAACATTTTATTTGTTAATTCTGTGAACTGTGTGTTTACCCTTTGTTTCTCAAGATGGTAACTGAAATAAGTTTTTTCAAATGTGTCCTTCTGATGCTTTACAATTCCATAGTGATAACCGTTAAATGAACAAAACCATTAGCTTAAGAATAGATATATAAATACAATGCCAATCTTTTAAATTGCTCATAGCTGATAACATCAAGCATCACCTGTAAACCTTATGTCTTAGAAACAATTAATATATCTCAGTGCATAGGTGATTGGAGGAAGAAACTTAACAAGCAAACTATTTTTACTCATTGCACTTGAGTTTATGGCATATAAGCCTAGAAGTACAACTTATGGTTTTAGAGGTCATTGTCTGGAACTCCTTTTACTATGTCCCTGGAATTTTGAAGATGATTTTGGTAGATTTTTGCTGGGGGAAAAAAGAAGTAAAAAGAAAAGCAGTTTATGCTTGATGACAGAGTTACATGTTCTAAACAACACTTTTCCACTCCTTTGATTCCAGTTTACAAGCATTGAGAAAGGAGAAGTCCCGGGATGCTGCTCGCTCCCGCCGGGGGAAAGAAAACTTTGAGTTCTATGAATTGGCCAAGTTGTTGCCTCTTCCTGCAGCCATCACTAGCCAGCTTGACAAGGCCTCCATCATTCGACTTACAATTAGCTATCTGAAAATGAGAGACTTTGCTAACCAGGGGGACCCTCCGTGGAACTTGCGAATGGAAGGCCCTCCACCTAACACATCAGTAAAAGGTAAGGTTTCAGCCACTGTTCATCCTGGAATATGGTGGTCTGTAGGTGTCTCTAAGATGAAATGTTTACCATCATCCTTTCTTCTTTTCCTGCATATCAAATCCTTTAAAGGGATACAAATGTGGAAATCTGAACTCTGCATGAGAAAGACACCGTGTGAAGGTGAAATAAACCTCTTCTATTTCTATTTTATTTTCAAAAAGTCTGTCAGCCTAAATATTCTGTCACTATAGATAAGGTTTCAGGGAAATGAGAATGAAATGACTTAACGTTAATATGCTTCTTGGGTTTAATTTATGTTATGCTAATACATGAAAATTATTATTAAGGGGTGGAGTATGAGAATATTTGTTAAAGGGTAGGGCTGATATTTTCTGGTTTTAGTTACGAAAGAGAGGATGGGAGCAAAGTACAACTATAGCAGGCATTTTGAGTAATGATTTCATTGACCAACAAAATGATCAATGTATGTATTAATGTTTCAACTCTATACATATTGCATAAAATTTATAAATATAAACATGTATTTGTGCCCCCAATCATTGGTGTCGTTTCCCTTAAAACTTATTACTTAGAAATTTTAGGCCTTCTTCACTCTGATACTTAAGAGGGTTATTTTCTTGTTTGTTCTTGAAACGCCTAATAATTGATGAGATTTTAAACATATGAATATGCATGCATATGTTTATTGATGTACATGTGGTGTTGGCCATTGATTTTCTGTCCTGAAAATGTATCATTCAAGGCATGGGACGGGATCTGCTGGGTTTTGTGCTTTAACCTTGTATCTAGGCCCTTGATGAGCATGGAATAAAATTGGACATTTGGTGGAATTGTAGGCAGCCTCCTCTGGGGGAGGAATTAGATTCTTTAGTTATGTGATTACACCTTGACAATGACTTATGAAGTCCCTGTACTCTTGGCTGTTGTAGGGAAGGGTACTGGGGGGAGCTATAACCTATTATAGGATTCAAATTAAAACGAAGGGTCAAAAGCAGTGACTATTGGCAACTCTGTGCTAAGAGGTATAATCATATGTATGTATGTACCTGTGTGAATCTGTTTGTATCTTTGCTCTTGTTTCTTAGAGATTGTGTTTCTTAGGCTTATTAGAGAAAGAAAATTAGAATTCAAATTGTAACAGGTTATTTTTCTCTAGAGCAGGGGTTGGGAAACATTTTATGTAAAGACCATATAGTAAATATTTTAGTTTTGGGGGAGTACTCAACTCTGCCACTGTAGCATGAAAGCAACCATAGATAGCATGTAAACAACAGGGTATGGCTGTGTTCTAATAAAACTGTACTTACAGGGCAGGCAGCTGCCACCAAATTTGGCCCACAAGCCAGAGTTCACAGACTCCTGCTCTAAGTATAAGAATGACATTTGAAGGTTGAGAAGAACGGACAACAGAGATAGCTCTCAAGGGCAGGGTGTAAGTATAAGGTAGCACAGTACAAATAAACCAGGGCACATTCATGCTGTTCTTTTACAGCCCTTCTGCCCTTAAGAATGTTGATGTCAACTCGGTAATACACCAGTCCATGTTGCAGATGCTAAAGTAGTGGTGAATTTTCCCAAGCTAAAGACGTGAATATAATCCTAGTAAATACTTAAGAGTTTATTCAGTAGGTTGTCTTTGCGTTCATTCCACATCATGTAAGATGAATGGATAAATGCAACAGGTTAGAAATCACACAACATGCAAAATATATTCTTAATCTTATTATTCCATTTGAAATACATTGAGGGACTAGACTTACATTAACTTTTTTAACATAATTATCTTTTATTTCCATCTTTTCTTTAAGAGAGTTGGCAGTTTATAGGCTTCCTTGGTAGTGGCGGCTGCCAAAGTAGAACAACCTAATGGTTCCATGATCTGTCCGTTCTTCTACGATGTGATAATTCTGCTTGCTTTTAGAATCATGGCCTTTTAGAGGTGCGCAATTATAGATACTGTAGAACTAAGCCCTCATTTTACAGGTGAGGGAAATGATGTAGAAAGGGTTTATGGTTAAGTGTTAGAAGATCTAAAACTAGAATCCCGTGGTTCTGCTTTTCTGTCTAGGGTTCTTTCTATCAGATATCATTTCTAGCAATGATATTTGATTTCTGTCACTATTATCAAACATTCCAGGTGAGAATGCTCTCAGCTTTGGACTATGGCTGATAATTCATTTTTATTTTGTGACCTTCAGTCAACTCAACTCTGTAACTACTAATGATGAAGATGGATAAAAACAAGATAAAATATGATCTCTGCCCATAAGGGTGTTTCAGTCTTTGGAGGAACATGGTGGTGTCAGTGAGAAAAACGTGGAGGTTGGGATGGATGTTTTGAAGCCTGGAAAGAGATGCCAGATTTTATTACTTAAAAAATTTTATCCAGACTATGGTAGAGCATCCAATTTGGCACATGCGTATTCTCTCTATTAGGAAACTGATGATAGTCTAGAACTGAAGACCCTACTGTACTCAAGTATAGAGACTCTATACTGTTGACCTTGGCTCTCAAGTGTTGCTAGGAATGCGATGGGCACTTTCTGTAAGCTGCTTCTGCTGTACGATATATGTATTTTCTATTGGTTTGCTCTAGTTCTATGATGCAAACCTGCTACTCATTCTGATCAAACATTCATGAAACAACATCAGAAGAAATTCATTTTAATTTATGAAGGTCTTCTGCGTTGTGCCCTTGAAGGAGTTCATATGGATAAACAAGCTTATGTAAATAGCCTGCAGCATCATGTGAAGCACAGTTCCTAATCCAACAATAAAACGATAGACAGTATGCTTCGTGCTTCTCCAAGCAGCCTCTTGAATAAACCTAAAGGCATTTGGAAATTTATATGAAAAGCACTTATACAATGTAGGCAACATTTCTTTTTAATGCGATGAGTTGTTCACGTTAATAATTAAATTTCAAAACTTAAATTTGTCCCAAACAACTATATAGAAATTTAATCATTTTAATTTACTGCTTCAGAAAGGTCCTTTATTCTGCCCTGTGTTCATTACATCTTTTCTTAAAGTCTATAAAGTTCGATGAGTTTGTTTTGTGATGCCAATTGTGTACAGATTATTACAAGTTATGCTTGCAGAAAGAACACTCAGGTGACAGTGTGTAATATGTCCTGAGTCAGTTACTTCATGGAAGTGATATGTTAAGCAATTGGAAGGTAACAGATAGTTTTTCCTATTATTTTAGAAATATCTCTATTGTTATAATACAGATCAAATCTACAATGAACGTTATGCATTTTTCAAAAAATGACCAGGCATTCTCAGCAGTGTTTTAGCTAAATAACCGATGATTGTAACCTTTAAAGAAATCTCATTGTGGTGACTGTTGGTAAATCACTTCTCCATTCATAGTAATCTCTATTTAGAGGCTATCTAGAAACCATTATATCTTTTATTAATCTTAAAAGCAATGGCTGCTGATTTGACACTTGCTAAAACTAGATAAATTTTCTGTCTTTCTAATATCAATCACAGACTTCAGTCAATTTTTGGAGTATATCTGCTGCAACTCTATTAATCCAGGAATATTTCCCACTGTAAGCATAAGTTTTATTTCACTTTAAACGCTGCAGCTTTTAAACAACAATTTGCCTATATGTGTGACAAGCCAGAATGCTACAATATGTAAAATACAAGACATTTTTAGCCTTTGGAAGGGAACAATTGAAAAATATGCAAGACAACTGGTGATTAAAATTGACTGAACACATTAGGGCAGAACTTTAGTATTTTCGTGGAATTTCCTTTCACTATTTCAGGCATCTATTGTGACTTAATGTAGATGTTTCTGAGAGGAGAGGAGACTTGCAGGTCTTTATTTCAGTAACTTATAATCTGTCTTTCGCCGAAGACCAGACTGTTACTTAAGCAATGATGTTTAATGGACTCATTTAAGTCAGTCATGTAGGGTAAATGAGGATAGGATATCCTTCAGAGTGACACTGAATTACTACTATAATGATTGTCTCCAAGATTCATATAGCATTTTATAAAATGGTTCTAGTTCCATAGACGGTAGAGATTCCAAGACACTCTGAGTGATAGGTCTTCTTGGTTTAAGCGGCTCCAAGGTCTTTTTATTCCTGTTCTGGTATTTTACTGTGTGCTGGCACACATTTACCTCTACCAGATGACGTTCATGTTTGGAGGCAAGTGTCATATTCCTTGTTATTAAAAAACATGTAAAATAAAAGTTCTTAGAATCAATGCATGGCATGTATACCAGCATGTGGTATTCTTCTTCTTTTTTAAACACCAGTAAATGATAGAGCCCAGGGTGAACCCTTAGGGTGTGAAAAAGAGCTTTCTATAAGGCTAGGAAAGTAGGAGAGAAGATGGAAACTTGGTGCTTGCTTGGTTCCTATTCTTAACTCCATTATCCTCAGTAGACTGAGAGCCTGACTCCCTGTTCTAGTCTCTAGTTTCATTTGCCTCAACCCAAAGTCAGTGGTGGCATGAAATGGAAATAAAACCATCTAAAAGCTGAGCTGACAATGTTCATTCCTGCCTATTTTGGTAGCAAGTGCCAAGTTTTACTAGTATGTGAAAATATGTGATATAATTGCCTTTTCTTAGATATGCTTCCAGGAAGGCTCTTTAATTACACGTTATTATCCTTTAATATCTTTCCGATGAAGTTAATCACTTCTGAAAGAAGTTCATTTAAGAACTAACCTTTTACTTTCTTTAGTTTTACATCATGATGGGATGAGCAATGTTGATGTCACCACACATCCCTAGGATCTCCATCTTTGACACTGGACAGGAAGCGCTTTCTGACAAATATGGGCTTGATGGTAGAGTAAGTCCCTGAGACTCTAATTCTGTTAAGTTTCACATGTTATCAGGAAAAGCTTTGCTGTTTGTGAAGGGGGAGACTCTAGTCTACCTGTAGCATGAAGAATGTAAAAAGCATTGCTGGGTTCTTGCCACATGCCGCTGTCGAAGAATTTGATTGGTCATCATTATTTTCAGTGCATCTGGCACTATTGAGCATCTAGAATTAGCCTCAACTCCAAACGCCCACTCAAGGAAAGCGTATTTATGAGAGTATGACTGTGAGCGTGTGAAAATCCAGGTGTCCTAGTTAGCTATGCTGCCAGGGCCACAAGCAATCACAATATCTTAGAAGTATGTCATAAAGCTTTTACTCTTCACGTGGCTGCAGGTAGTCTGGAGGTTGGCAGACCTAGGCTGGGCTTAGCTGTGTGGTTCTACTTCTTGCCGCAGCTCTGGCTGGGCTTGACTTCTTGCTTAGGGTTCAGCTCAGCTCTGCCCCCTGTCAAGGAGCAGCAGATATTTGGGAGAAGCTCTTTTCATGGTGATGACAAAGGTGTAAGAGGGGTGAACACAAACAATACCTCTTACGGAAATTTTTGCGGAGACTTCTGGAAATGTGGACAAAAGAGTGCATGTGTACGCTTTTTGCATCCTACAACAGGATTCATCTGTCTGTCCCTTTCTCCGTGGTCATCTCCTTTTTTTCCAGCAACACCGACTACCCAAACATTTATGCCTTTGTACGTGCCACCATCTGACTGGATTGTCCTTTTTCTTCTCTTGGTTTTGCTGAACTAGTCATCTTCCAAAAGCCAGCTTAGATTTACTTGCTGAATTAATCTCTTCTCCCCTTCCCCAGAATATTAGTCATTTCTTTCTATAGCTACTGATATACCATCTGTTGCTTTAGTATCAATTCACAATTCGTCGTATACTTGTCTCTCTATATTTAGACTATGAACAATTTGAGGGAACAGTCTGGGTCATCTTATATCTGTGTATGTCTCCATGTGCAGTACCCAGGAAAGTAAGTCTTTAACCATGTTTTCAAATTAAATTGTATGGAATTGGATTGTATCTTGGCATTGCTATTAGCACAGCTAAACAATGCTGATGAAAGCTATGGGTGGGCCTACGTCATAAGCTAGGAAGAAGAAAAATAAAGGGAGAGTAAAAACAAAAGGCAGGGCAGAAGAAAAATATGGGGGAAATGATGGGAATAGTGTGAAACCAAGGGGAAAAACACAATGTACGGAGTAGGAGCTAGGAGGAGTGGTAGCCTACCTCTGCCCCCTGCCTTCTAGGACGAGTCCCTACCCTGTAATGGCCTTCCCCTGCCAACGTATTTCTCTCTAATGTACAGGCTGAGGAGTTGAAAGTTAAAAAAGAAATAGTGTCAAGAAACCCTAAGTGTCCTGTGTGTGTGTATTCAAGTCTATTCAACACATGTCTGAGTGCCTTCTCTTAGTAAGTCCTCCGAGTCCTCTGCTGAATATTGTGGTGGGGACAAATAGAGAAAGTATAAGGCATGGTCCTGACCTTGGAGGTATTTATCATTTCTTGAGAAATACATTTGGAAAAAAAAAAGGGAGGAAGGAAGGAAGATTCGAGCTTTTGATAACAATTAAATGTACCATGTGACCTAGGACAAGAAGGCCAACAGAATCTTGGGTTTAAGGATCATACAGATCACCTGTTTCAATCCCTTTGCTATTGTGTTGAGCAAACTGATGTAGAGGGAAGTTTAGTGGTACAAAGTCAATAACAAGCTTGGGACTGGAATTTGAACCTCTGGAATCCCAATTCAGCACATTTTCCTCCATTTCTAAGTTTAGCATATGTCACCAGCTGTCCATCAGTATCCCTTTTTCCTCTTTACGTTATACATGAACATATGTGCACATATATGGCTCATGTGTAGAGATCTGCCCTCCTTAGATCAAATGTTATCACTGTGTCCAAATTCAGAAAACATTTTTAGGCTATTCAAAGGTGGAAGATTTAAAATTCAGTGAAAAGAATTCTTTTAAAAAGGTATTAAATGCTAAAATTAGAGAAAGCTGTGTGAAGAGTCTATGGGGACTCTCTGTTAACTTTGCAACGAATCTATACATCTAAAATCATTCCAAAATAGAAAGGTTATTTTTTTAAAAAGCACTATAATTTACTCTCATGACAGAAACTTAAGAAAAAACAATCTCTCCCCAAATGGAAACTTGTGTCCCAGTGTCCTACTTTTTCAACTGGTCACTGTTGACTCCCCACAGGCTTAACCTTCTCTAGGGCTTCATTGTTGGTTGTATTGTTTAAGAAATGTGATCAACAATTTTAATAACATCAGGATATGGAAGAAATAAGGTTGATTGAACTGTTTACATATGGTTTTCTTCAAAACTTTGTAAATGACTTATTTCCACCAGTAAGGAGTCATAGGAGCACAAAGGTACACCCTGGTTATTCTCCCTCCTTTTTTCACTAAAAGTTATGACTAGTGCTACATTGTCAACCACTGCGCCACCAGGGAAGCCCAGAGTGGAGTTTAAAAAAAAAAAAAAAAATTTATCGGCTTCCCTGGTGGCGCAGTGGTTGAGAGTCCGCCTGCCGATGCAGGGGACACGGGTTCGTGCCCCAGTCCAGGAAGATCCCACATGCCTCGGAGCGGCTGGGCCCGTGAGCCATGGCCGCTGAGCCTGCGCGTCCGGAGCCTGCGCGTCCGGAGCCTGTGCTCCGCAACGGGAGAGGCCACAACAGTGAGAGGCCCGCATACTGGAAAAAAAAAAAAAAATTTATCTTCAGAGCTAATGTGTGTTCACGTAATGAACTTACTGTAGTGGCCAACATAACTAAATTGTGTGCCAGCCAGGGGTATCATGTTGCCAATTTTGCTAGGTTTCCATGGATGCACGCTATCTTCTGCATTGCATATATTGCAGAAAAATTAAGTGTAAGTCATTTTAAGTCATTGACATGATCTGGCTTACTGTTTTTCTCTGCTTCCTCAATTTAATGTTGCATATGATCCAAATGAGGGCTCTTCACATAGTCTTCTCTAGATGCAGGATCTTATTAAAGAGAAACAAGATTAAAGCTTTGTCCACCTAAGACTATTGTTCGGTCATTTTGACTTAACTAGTCAAACAGCTGGTCAGTTCAGTTAAATAATTATTTTGATTTATTTTCCCACATGATTTATTATTTGTTTGATTCAGCTGGGGGATTAAGGCATGATACGGCTGTAACCATCATGAAAAGATTACTAGAAATAAGGAATTTGAGATGCGTATATCAAGAAGCCAACATTATTATCAGCATTAGCATGAATAAGATTGGTAAAGCTAAGCTAGTTATTTACAGGTAGAGTTGAACATGTCTCCAAAACCGTGTGTACATAAAGTGAAGACCTATGGCTAAATTGTCCAGTATAATTTAATTTTCACAACTTACTAACCTGAACATTTTACTAAAGGAACAAAACACAGTCACTGGGAAATAGCTGCCGTGGTCTCTGCCATAGTCCATTGAGATCAGTCCATCACTGGGTGTTGAAAGAGTGCTCAAAGGGTGAGCGCTACTGTGTGCAGTAGTTGGAAGAAACTGAAATTCGTGATTTCATAGTCAGAACTTCCCAAAGCACTGCAGAGACTTAAAGTATTCAGTAATGTTTTGTAATTAAAGCACATCCCTCACATATAATTTTACAGTTTGGGAAATAAGGCTGTGTTGAATATCAGCACTGATGAGAAAACAGGCTGCGTACACAGTTTGGGTTTTATATAAATACTTTAAAATACTGGCTTTCTTCTATAAAAATAGATGAATAGTATCCAGGTTTTTACAAGGATTTTAGCATAAAAGCAAAATTGCTATCAGTTTTCATTTTGAAAAGAGACGTGAAGATCTCATAAAAAAATTGTAAAGTGCAATATATGCTGGAGAGTTACGAAAGGAAAATTGGGAGGCCAATGCAGGTAAGCCTCACTTTGGGCATACTCAGGAACTTTTGTAAAGTGGTGCAGTGATACTTTCTTACCTGACACGTGACCTAACGTGTTCTTCATTGTATGTCCGATGGATACTGAGCTCCTGAAGTAGTAGAAAAATCTGTAACAAGTTGTTCAGGCTTTGCTATTCTGTAATTTACATTTGCTGAGCAATCAGATCAAACCTCCTTGTGTGAGTCACACTTTTTTGCTATATGAACATCTCGTCTTGGGAAACTTAAATAATACCTTTACTAAGATTAGAGGAGGGAGCTCTTGTAGGGAGTTCTAAGAATCTATAACAAAGGCACTGTCCTTGTAAACAAGGCCAGTGGAGCCAGCAAAATGTATGAATGCAATGGAAGCTAGAGACCCCAGTCATCTTAATGTGTCATCAGAATTCCTTGTTAGTGACAAGGTCTTGGTCAGTTGAAGTGGGAGACTCCTGAGTTCAAACCTTTGTGACTCTGAACACGTGAAATCTCTTTGGCCTCAGTTTTGTTTTAGAAAAAATGATGCAGTTGAGCCTGAGGATCCAACTGGTCTCATACTGCAGGAATCCTCCGGTGTTTGGGGAGGCTTAAGTTTACATAGAAACTACTGAAGACATGTGAGGATTCCTACTGATGATTTTTATCGTGTGTTAAAGCTAAGTTTTCTTTGTTTTGTGTGTGTGTAAGATTGTATTTCCAAAATGATGTTAATCAGAAGGAAGAGATTGTCAACATGTAGTATTTATTTTGAAATACTTTTAGGGTTTCTAACATGTAAAAAGTCTTAACTTGTATCATATGACAGAGCAGAGGAAATTTAGAGCCTTTCTTAAATAATACAGGTGATTTGGTGAAGTTAAGGCAACTTCGTGTTATCTGAATACTTAAAATAACAAGGTCTATGAAAGTTGGTTATATAAATTATTAATATGTGGCTATTTCCTCAAGATGCTAAGAAAACAAAAGCACTCTTAAAATAGACTGTTTCTGAAATGAAGGGTCATTTATTAAAATGAGTATAGTTGACATTTGCCTTCTCAGGATTTTGGCTTTATAGATAAAATTTTATAGTTGGTTTAACACAACAATTTTTTGTTGTTGTCATTAGAGATCTGGAATGGGTTATATTTCTATTTTCATTCTACTCATCTATTCATCCTCTAGGTGTTTGAATGCTTATTAAATTGCAAGGCTCTGCGGGGGATGCAAAGAGGGAAAAAACGGAACCTTCTCCTCTAGGAGTTTATAATCTAATGGGAGTGACACACATGCTCACCAAATAAGGAGGAAAGATATTATTCATGTTGAAAGAGGTCTAAGGAAAGTACTGTGTGATAACAGACAATGATTAACAGCAAATGGGGAGACCAAGAAGTTACTCTTTTTTTAAATTTTATTTATTTATTTAATTTTGGCTGTGTTGGGTCTTCGTTTCTGTGCGTGGGCTTTCTCTAGTTACGGCGAGCCGGGGCCATTCTTCATTGCGGTGCGCGGGCCTCTCACTATTGCGACCTTTCGTTGCGGAGCACAAGCTCCAGACGCTCAGGCTCAGTAGTTGTGGCTCACGGGCCTAGTTGCTCCGCGGCATGTGGGATCTTCCCAGACCAGGCTCGAACCCGTGTCCCCTGCATTGGCAGGCAGATTCTCAACCACTGCGCCACCAGGGAAGCCCAAGAAGTTACTCTCTTACCTGGACTTTAAAGATGGGTAGGATTTTAAATTGCTCAGTTTTTCACAGGTGAGTATATTGAATCTACATAAGGTACTTTAAAATATATAATTTTATTATTTTCCAAGAAAACAATTTCATGAATTTCTACTTTTAAGTAAGTATTCTTCCAGATCGTTATTTTAGATATCCATTGGTGTTGGATAATATATTATGCATAAATACAGTTAAAGCTGTAAACACAGTGACATTTCATTAGAATTGTGGTCCCTCAGTTAAGTAAGGTTATGAAGGTTTTCCTTTAAGAAGAGTGTTTTAAACTGAATACCCAAATGCCATGTAGAACATGGAATACTTGTGTATATTTCTTTTATCTGACCATATTCTCAAATAACCAAAAGCATGAATCACATACCATACTTATAAACTAAAAAATTAATCAAATATAATCTAGTATCTTTCCTCTAACATATTAGCTTTTTATAGAGTTGGAAGGAAGGCTGAAATGAGGTGTATTTTTTAATTTGACAATCCTGATACACATAATTCGTAGATTAGCATCTCAAACCTGGATATAGGAAGGCTCAGATTAGAAGAATAGCTGCCATCCTGGGAGCCTCTCAGTGGAATGGCCAAAGTTCAACTGTGCCACTGGAGCAGTGGCCGGAGGGTCAGATGCTCACCTTGGCACCCAGCTCACACGCGTCCCACTAAAGCCTGAAACTGGGAGGGAAAACTAGACGGCATGGAAGAGAATGTTTTGTACTTTTATTTCATTTAAATTAGCACAAAGGGAGGGAACAATTTTGCTTCACATGTGAAGTCAGTCATTTCTTGGGTTGCTAGCTCAATGCTTTAGCAGAACAGCTGTTCAGTACAATGTGGCTTTCTACAAGCAATATTTCTACTGCTAGAAAAGTGGCAGTCTGCCAAAGAGAGTGCCCAGACCAACCCCTCAACAAAAAAAAATCTTTTGTCAACGACTCTAATAATTTGTACAATTCAGGAAAGGGGGTGGTGGCACAGTCTTTGCAGATGTGCATTTATGATGCTATTTTTAAGCAGAGTAGCATGAAAGAATAGATTCATATGAGTCGTAAGTTGATCATTCATTTTAAGCATTTGGCTTCTGCTCTTGCTAAAATTTCATTCTGTGCAAAGAAAACACAGCCAGCCTTGAAACGAGGTAAGGCAGGGTGTGAAAACAAGATGCAATTCTTCATTTTCGAACCTGTGATGCTTGCTCAAAAACAAGCATCATTTTTCCCCACTAAAGAAATAAATGCAGTTTTGTGATCCCGTCTCAGTAGAAACTTGCTACCCTTCAGCATTTTGAGGAAATAAACTCTTAATGAACCTGCGTTCTTTTACAGCAGTCCATTCTGTGAAAATGAGTTTAAGTGCTGAAGGAAATGCCAGAAGCATTTATGCAACCAGCACCAAATTAATGTGTGTTAATTCTCTGTAGTTTAACATCATAGGTGCCATGCAGTTTTTCTAGTATCAAAACCAGGTCTATAAATGTAAGGCCAGACACTATAAAACTCTTAGAGGAAAACATAGGCAGAACACTCTATGACATAAATCACAGCAAGATCCTTTTTGACCCACCTCCTAGAGAAATGGAAATAAAAACAAAAATAAACAAATGGGACCTAATGAAACTTAAAAGCTTTTGCACAGCAAAGGAAACTATAAAAAGGATGAAAAGACAACCCTTAGAATGGGAGAAACTATTTGCAAATGAAGCTACTGACAAAGGATTAATCTGCAAAATATACAAGCAGCTCATGCAGCTCAGTATCAGAAAAACAAATAACCCAGTCCAAAAATGGGCAGAAGACCTAAATAGACATTTCTCCAAAGAAGACATACAGATTGCCAACAAACACATGAAAGGATGCTCAACATCACTAATCATTAGAGAAATGCAAATCAGAACTACAATGAGGTATCACCTCATACCAGTCAGAATGGCCATCATGAAAAAATCTACAAACAATAAATGCTGGAGAGGGTGTGGAGAAAAGAAAACCCTCTTGCACTGTTGGTGGGAATGTAAATTGATACAGCCGCTATGGAGAACAGTATGGAGGTTCCTTAAAAAACTACAAATAGAACTACCATATGACCCAGCAATCCCACTACTGGGCATGTACCCTGAGAAAACCACAATTCAAAAAGAGCCATGTACCACAATGTTCATTGCAGCTCTACTTCCAATAACCAGGACATGGAAGCAACCTAAGTGTCCATCAACAGATGAATGGATAGAGAAGATGTGACACATATATACAATGGAATATTACTCAGCCACAAAAAGAAATGAAATTGAGTTATTTGTAGTGAGGTGGATGGACATAGAGCCTGTCATACAGAGTGAAGTAAGTCAGAAAGAGAAAAACAAATACCATATGCTAACACATATACATGGAATCTAAAAAAAAAAAAGAAAAAAAATGGTTCTGAAGAACCTAGGGGCAGGACAGGATTAAAGGTGCAGACTTAGAGAATGGACTTGAGGACACGGGGAGGGAGAAAGGTAAGCTGCGACGAAGTGAGAGAGTAGCCTTGACATATATACACTACCAAATGTAAAATAGATAGCTAGTGGGAAGCAGCTGCATAGCACAGGGAGATCAGCTCGGTGCTTTGTGACCACCTACAGGGGTGGGATAGGGAGGGTGGGAGGGAGATGCAAGAGGGAGGAGATATGGGGATATATGTATACATATAGCTGGTTCACTTTGTTACACAGCAGAAACTAACACAGCATTGTAAAGCAATTATATGCCAATAAAGATGTTAAAAAAAAAAAAAAAAGAAACAAAAACCAGATCTAGTCTCAGATCTGTCTTCTGCGCTTTGGTTCTCCAAAATCTACAGCAACGGATACTGCTGGCTTTGACTCCAGTGATGGAGTTAAGAAAATAAAATGATTTTTATAAACTATAGGCCCCTGGGAAAGTACTCTCAAACTTCCCTTAATAACAGAGGATAAAATCTGATATAATTCTCATCTTTGTTTTTATTCAACAATATAGATGGTATTTACATGGGAGAGAATTAGACCATCTACCCTATATTATTAAAATATAAAATCACAGTGAAGAGTAGCCCCCACTCACTGCAACTAGAGAAAGCCCACGTGCAGCAACGAAGACCCAACGCAGCCAAAAAATATATATATGTATAAAATCATATACTTATAATGGCATACAATTTAATACGGATTCATTCAGTAAGGGTGGTCATTAGAGCAAAGATGACCCTGGAAGTTTTGCTGCCGGTATCAAAACCTTCCTCTAATTCTGAGAGTTGGGGTCTTTTTTATCATTGTTTTCTCTTTTTAAAAAATCCAATCTTTTCATATTCTGAATAGTGTAAAAAATACTCAATTAAATGGAGTTTTGTGTGTTATTAACCAGGAGTATTTTTGTTTCACTTAAAATGCAGTGCACCCATATCATGCTGTCCCCTCAAACTTTAACATTATATATATAAATAAATGAAAAAGCATTAACTTTGATTATGGGAACTTACTAAGCTAGGTTATTTTATTTTACTAATGAACATATATCTTTAAAATTAGTTATTCAGGTGACCTGCTTCATTGTACAAGTTGCTACTCAAGTGTTTTTCAAATGTTTCCTGATTTTAATAAGGATTTACGGTGACAGTTACAATTCTGGTTTGTGTGTGTGTGTGTGTGTAAGCCTGCAGTGGTGGGGTGCAGCACTTTGTGAAATACAAGTCCCAGACAAATTGTTTATAAAATGTTCTTTTATAAATAAGTTAATAAAATCACATCTTATATATTTGAGAAGATGTCTAGGTAAAGGATTTCTGTGGTAATTCGTATTTTGTAAAAACTGAGTTCTTTCAATAAAGTAGGTGATGTTTCCACCAAAATATATTTTACATTCATGTTTTCAACTTTTAAGCTTTTCTAAAATAAGAAAATGGAAATGTAAACAATAAATTTGTGTTAATGACTTGTGTCTAATGGCAGTATATTGCAGGAAAATATTGGGAGGCACAAAATTATCCATATCACATTTCTGTTGCTTTACTCATATCAGGTATTACTTGAGTAGTTTAAAAGAGTCTACGCTTTGTTGTTCAAGTATGGAGATCTGTGATTAATTTTTATATTTTCCCCAAATCGTAGAATTGACATACCTACTTTTATAGTGTACAAAGGCATTTTCTGGTATGAATTGTGTAGAAAAACATGCAAAAGATATTGCAATGCATGATCACATTTTATAAAGCTCCATGAGATAAGCATCATTTCCCCTTCTGTATGTAGAGTTCTTTTTAATTATTCCTGCTCTCTATGTGCAAAAGATACATAAGTCAGAAGAAAAAGGGGATGTTCCAAGACTCTTTTTTAAAGTGAACTGAGATGTTTTGTATATTGACCAGTTTTACCAAATGAAAGTCATTCTTTTTGGCCCATGATATACACAGGTGGTTCAGGAGCCCCAAATCCATTAATACTAGCCTCTGTACAAAAAGCAAGAAAGACTAAAAAAATTACTTTTTATAAATTTATGTCCGTTACAATTCATGTAAAACTCCCATAGAGACAACTGTATGCATTTAATAGCCATACCATCTTGTCTTATCAGCCATTAGGTAATGATTGCATTGTAGCAAAAATAAATTGAATGAGACTGGCAAGTAGACAGTTGCTTAGATTGTGGTCCAATTGATGTCAGGATCATTGTTTTTGTTAGCATGTGAGTAAATTAACTCCATGACAAGCAGAAAAACATTTGGATTCAATTTCTAGACTTCATTTTGGCCACAACCAACTTGTTTGGCCAAGGTCCGGGGAGTAGGAGTGTATGGGTGCCTTGGAGGAACTCATCCCTACAACAGAGTATGTTCTGTTGATTTAACAAATAACTAAACTACACTCGCAGTTGCTCGCTCATAGCTATTTATAAGTTGAAACTGTATTATGAGGTTATAATTTCCTAGTACACTAAATTTTTTCCATGTTTTTTCGCAATGTGACACCGTACTATGAAACAGTGAGACAACTTGCCCGGTGTCAGGTTTATGATCTCCCGACCTCATTAGCTCTTTGCTGAACTCATTCTCCTCTTGTACATCACTCTCTCTTTTGAATTATGTCTGTGGCAAAACCTTACCCTTCGTGTGATTAATGAAAGTTGATATGTTAGTGAAATCTGAGTTCTCAGACTTCGTTCTGCAGTCACCTCTTGGCTTCCTTCTACTTCTAATATTCTTTTCCCCTTCTCTTCTTTTGCTTCCATCTAAGCTATTCTTGGAGTTACTACATTTTATGATCTTGCTCAAAGAACTGCAGAGCAAAATTGTCAACAGTGGTAACATTTTAAAGAACCATTTTAAACAGTGCTCAGAACAGCCAGTCCAAATCAGATATTTAAGTGCAGCCTTCTCAAAGATCTTAATGTGTCCCTTTGGTTTCTAGGGCATGTAGCACTGGACAGTAGACTTGGGGGATGCAGAAAACTCCCCAGTGCATTGTGTGCCACTTACACCCAGTATGTATGACAAACCTTACATAGCACACTGATTGTGTGCAATGGGTCTCTGCAGCTCCTGTTAGTCACCCGATTTGCCGAGAACTAGAACTAATAACCTTTTCAAATGTTATCAAATTGTGACAAATCCTAGACCAATCAAATTACTTAAGTGATCATTGATCATTTATTTGATATTTTAATTTTGACTGTGGCTACCTCAAGGACTTCTTGATATTTCTGTTAGTTTTTGTGAAGGCCACAGATGCCAAACTAACATAGTTCATACATTTCACCAACAATGAATGCAGAATGCTGAAAATTAGCTTTATTTACAATGACTTTAAAAGAAATGAATAGCCTTTAGCGTAATGAGAGACACAGCAGACACAGTGGAAATCAAGGGGAAAGCACCTGGTTAGGAAGTACGTCTAACTATGTTGTATGTCTGTCTGGGGTGTGAAGGGATCTGATTAGATTTCTCAATAGCGAAGGAGACAGAAGCTCTCATACGCATGTTGCCCTGCATTTTAGGTTGCTAATGATTTCGTTTTAATGTCACCGTGTAGTTTCATACTGATCATTTATACAGACAAAAAGGAAGAAAAGAAAACTAGGAACCTGTCATCAATCATTCATTTAATCAAGTAGCAAAAGTAGATAAATAAACATACTGAGTTAATTATTCTTCTGTATGTAGTGATTGGCAGTAAAGTTAATTTATGCCTATTTTAACCCTTTAATATTTAATGCTGTTAGAATTAGTAGCTATTAGCAGTTCTAGAAAGGACTTGGGGGTGACCTTTTCTAAAGTGTCTTAAGTTCAGTTATCATAGGACATTTATTTACTTGAAATCTATTTTGATAAAATAGTTACTTAAAAAAACGTTGTAGTTATTTGCATCTAAGCATATTAACTCTAGGCTACAAATATAATGGGGAACAATTGTTATGTTGGTCTGCCTCTGTTTTGCTCCTATTCAGACTCTTAGTGAAGACTTTTCTCTTTGCAAGGTATATTTATAATGCATAAAAGGATTTGTAACCAGATACAAAGATGCTGTTCATTTAGGTGTTTATTAGATACCACAGTAGTGGAAAAGAAGTCTTAGCAACAGTGAAACACTAAAACATATGTCTAAGTTAAAAGGGTCCTTGAAAGTTCTAGAAATCTATTTTTGGTTTGTCAGTGTTTTTCTCAATTTTCCAGAGAAATTTCTTCTGGTGGCTATTCTTTTTTAAAAAATCAATAATTACTTTTGTTATACTTTACAGGTGAGTGTGGATAACAAATCTAAATTGTGTAAATATTTCCTCTGGAATCTTTTTAGCACACTCGTCTAAATCAGTCTGCAGGCGAGAAATGGGGGAGCAAGAAGCAGCTGTAATGGATTTGGGGATGTAAATAGGATTTTAATTGTTGATTAAAATTATTGTGCGAAGATTTGAGGCACAAAGAGACTGTGGGTGCCTTTATGATTAGGGATGTGTTTCTTTTTGGTTGCATCTTATTAAGTGATTTTTCCCTTAGCGATGTGAATGTTTAGTGTAGCCTAATTCTAACCAGTCACTGTTGTGACTTCTCTCCCAGCTCTTGTGTTTGCTTCAGCTAACAGACTAGAACTGGAATTTCAGCGGGGGGGACAACTGGGCCGAGGGGTGGCTGAACCAGAGCACATTCCACACAGAGGACACGCTTTGTGTCAACTCTCTTCTTTGCCAAAGAAGAAAAAAGTTTGCCTATTTTTACTTGGCTTTTTTTTTTTTTTTCCGGTACGAGGGCCTCTCACTGTTGTGGCCTCTCCTGTTGCGGAGCACAGGCTCCGGATGCGCAGGCTCAACAGCCATGGCTCACGGGTCCAGCCGCTCTGCGGCATCTTACCAGACTGGGCACGAACCCGTGTCCCCTGCATCGGCAGGCGGACACTCAACCACTGCGCCACCTGCGAAGCCCTACTTGGCTTTTTATCAGGTTCACTATCAGTTCAGAAACCTGTAACCATAAATGGCGAGTTACGGTAGGATGTCAAGGTCCTGTCACTATTACTAGATTCTCATATTTGGTTCTCGATTGCTCACGTTGCAGTGTGCTTTCCTTAAATGTTTGGCTTCAGTGAGAGGTTTTGCTCATGGGGACTTCTGACGTCTCGAATAGATGTGGTATTGTAGTTATGTCTTGAATGGCAGAGTAAAATTTAGAAAATACACAAAATTTAAATTTTAAGCTACAAACTAGATAAAATGTTCTTTAAAATAAATATTGTCTACATTTATTAAGTTTACAATAATTATATTCAATGAATGACTCCCTCTTCCTCCTCATCCCCATTCCTGCCATAAACACCTTTAAACTTCATTAATTTCTGTGTAAGTGTGCTAAAGAGAAACCCTTTCATTCTTTTCTGTTTGTCTTCTGTTTGGCCTCCTTTTACCTGCATGCATCAGTTAAGCAGTAGTATGAATGAAGAGTGGGAATTTGTGGCTTTTTTGTTCACAGAAATAATGGTTGGTCTCTTTAGCTCTTGTCCAGTTTATGGCTTTTCTTTTTCATTCACTTAGCAATCGGCAGCTAGCAGGTCAAGCATAATGCAGCTTGTAAGCCTGTGGTAACAGTAAAATCAACAACTCTGTGTTAGTCCCTTCCTCAAAGAACCCTTCAGTGTTCTTTTCTGACTTATATTTGAGAGGGGCAATAAAAACTGGGGGGGGGGGATTTACCAGAGAATCTCTAAGTAGATGGTAGAGACACACATATATATTCCCAAATATAGATATAGTTTTGAAAAGAGATATTTGAATATTTGAAATGAAATATTTGGTCCAAATCTACTCATGTTCAGTTCATGAGGAAATAAGGTTTGAATCTGGATTTTTGGCTCACGGGCCCAGCCGCTCCGCGGCACATGAGATCCTCCCGGACCAGGGTACAAACCCGTGTCCCCTGCATCGGCAGGCGGACTCTCAACCACTGCGCCACCAGGGAAGCCCTATTTGACGTATCTTTTAGTCATCTTGATCAGTGGGTTCTGTTTCCCCGGCCTCAGGGTTTAAAGTGAGAAAAACGACAGGGCTGGTCCTGGTTTGCCTTCTCTCCTTCCTGAATTTCATCACTCCTTTTCTCCAGGAAAAGAATCAAGGAAGAAAGGATTTTAGGTGCTTATTATGTGCTCAGAAGTGGTGGGATGAGATTAAAGCCTTCCACCTGATCATCTGATCCTTCATTGTTTCACCTCAAGTCCTGGCTTGCTCCTGTGTGTGTCACTTACAGTTAAAAGTCAGTTGTTAACAGCTTACCTCCTTTATCTTACCTCATGGTAGTTTTACTTATTCACTTAGAATAATAAGTATATTATTATTATACTGAATCACCTACTGCGTGTTCCCAGTGCTTGGAGTTAGAAAAGTAATAGAAGATTCATTTCTGCTCTTGAAACCTTTGTAATTTATTTGTAGAAATAAGACTTGATATTAAAAACTTAGAAAACATTGGTGGGAGACTTCAATAGGTAGTAAGTTACTTTGTAAACTAAAGAACAGTCCTGGCAAGTGCCCTTCTCTGTAGCCAGAGGTCTAAAGGAGTACATTCTGGAACCACAGTGGCTACACGGGAAAGTTCTTGTCCTTTCCTAGTGTGCCTTCATGATTGTTATCCTACTTCAGCCACTCGGGGATCCTATGAAGAAAGACAGGTACTCTGTGGCTTTACCGATGAGAACACTGAGGCACAAAGATAAGAGCATCTTTCAAGGTGAGATGGGCTCTTAATTCTGGAGCATGTTGTTGCATTTTCCCAAGGTAGGGATGCCCTGAGATTTACGGCTGGCTTTGAAGCCAACTCCCTGCGATTTCGGTTGATAAACATCTCTAGGTCCGGCCTAAACACTTTAGTCGGTGAAATGAGACTCACATCATTTTGTTCCGGTTTTCCACACATCTTAAGAGAATGTAGCTACAAATAGTATATTCAAAGATATATTCAAAGAACACTCTGAGTTACTTGGAGAGTGTATTTAAGTTAATAGTTATCACAGCAACATTATACCGAACGTTTAATTTTTCAGTCTTTATGAGAAGTAAATCAGTGTTTTGATTTTATAACTTATCTGTGAAGCTAAACTGAAGTATCCAAGTAGAGAGGTAGATTTTGACTTTTTCAGTGGGTTTTAGGAAAAATTTAATCTATCCTGACTGAAACCTTTTCTTAGGCTTTAGTTACTTTTTAGAAGAAACACAAATCATTTTAAACACAGCAGATCAACAACTACGGATACATATGCATGTATTCATTTTTTCTTTCCTATAGAAAGGAAGTAGTATTTAACATTTTAAGTGCTTGCCTTGACGTCACAAACTTTAGATTTCTCGTTTTTCATCATTCTCTTCGATGTAATCTTACAATTGTGGCAACTTTCATATTCTCTTTCTACTTTATTAGACAGCGCTTCCTGGAATTTGGAATGCCATTTTTCATGGTGTTTTACGGGGTAGCTCATGCACTGAAGGCATCACCTAAGTACCAGCAACGCGTTCTTGACTGAATAATGATGTATGTGGAACTTTACTTTTTTTGCCTTATAAATGGATAGCAATTTACACAGCTGTGGATGTGGGATGTTTCAATCCCAGACCATGTTGTAAGAAAAATTGAATGACAGTGAGCAAAACAGCAGTAATTATAAAACTAATTACTAAATGCTGATGATGCCCATAGGCTTTGCATAACTAAAATTAGAAAAGGAAATTGCTTTCGGCTTCACAGAGGCAACATGCTAGTTATTTCACTGTTTCAGTCAAAATGGAGGGTAGCATATAAAGTTCAATCAGGAAAACAGACATGCATACATATATATCTATGGATTTGCATATGCATATATTTTTCTGTGTTGAAATGTTGTTCACTCTACCTTACAAATTTATGTATAGAAACTTATGCATAGATATTTACATAAAGAAAATAAGTATATTAAAATATTTGAATGCAGTATATATACTGTGCATTTTGCATACACTATAATTACAACATTAAAATGCATATCTTTACAATATATTTATACATGTTAGGTTTCTCGCATGTACATTTTCACTGCAGAATGTAGTATACATTTCCATCTTTGCATAAAGGATCTAATCTTTTGAATTCATAGCACATTCTTCAAAATGAAATAGCAAAAAAAAAAATTAAAACATTGATCAGCTCATAGAAACTGAAGTATCATGTTTGAGAAGACAAATGATTGATAAATCAGAAGTCTGCAAGGCATGCCTTTGTTCATGTTCAATTTGGAGTTAAGAAATATGTGATATTAACTCCAAAGGAATTACTGAGATTGTAAACTTGTTACCTGCAAACCCCAGATAATTCTAGGATTATAAATGTTAGAGCTGATATTGATAATATTCAAATAGGAAATATGGCAATAATGAATTATGTCAGTATGCATATAAATGGAAAATGATTTAATGAGTTAAAAATGTGATCATTTTAGTGAAAACATTTGCTTGTTTCTTACAATTACTAGTTGGTTTCTATTTCTATCCTTTCTGTAGTCCTGCAGACAAATGTTATAAAACATAACTCTCCTGAATAAACTGTTAATGGTTATGTTTAAGTTTCAGATTAAATATATCGTGGATCAGGAAGGTGAATCATTGTTGATGCAGAGGGAAAATGAATCCTGCATTTAAAAAATTCAAGTGGTTTGAATGACCTAAAATGTAATGTTTTATTTAATTTTCTCCCACATGTTATTTCCAAAGTCTTAAGAAATTAAAATGACAAAAGATGATACTGTCTGTAGACATATATTATTGGAATGAAATCCAAGTCTAATTGAATCAAGGCTGTAATGAAATTCTTGTAACTTTTACCTAGTGGGGCAGCATGATGAGTTAGTTCTTCCCATTTGTGTTAGTGAATTTAGTAATTAGCCCTTTTACCAAGGCAAATGGTCTAATAATGGAGGAATAAATCACAGAATGGCATATAAAATGAATATGGAAAGTCTTGCTTCATGTGTAATGTCTGGTGATTTAGTCAGCTGTAACTAATATGTATACAAGTTGGGATAAAGTCTCAACTTTTGTAAGTTATCCAAGGTCCTGAGGGTCATAACAAATCGTTGCTGCTCATCCAGTGTCCTTCAGGTGCGAGGTTGTGTCAGTTATGAAAATGAGTATATGATCAAGAATTCAGAGGGTTTAGGGTGATCTAAAATGATATCAGCAAATTTATATTTTTTAAAATGGCATATAGTTGGCTTCACATGTGTTACTTTTTCGCTTGTTCTTTTTTTTTTTTTTTTTTTTGCCGTACGCGGGCCTCTCACTGCTGTGGCCTCTCCCGCTGCGGACCACAGGCTCCGGATGCGCAGGCTCAGTGGCCATGGCTCACGGGCCCAGCCGCTCCGCGGCATGTGGGATCTTGCCAGACCGGGGCACAAACCCGCGTCCCCTGCATCGGCAGGCGGACTCTCAACCACTGCACCACCAGGGAAGCCCTGGCTTGTTCTTGGTGGGGCTCTGAGGGGAGGGGAGGTGAGAAGAGCTCTCAGTGTGTTGGTGCTGAGAAGTACTGGTTTTCTTTTAGTTAAGTGATACTAATGTGGAGTTTCAAGAGAAGGAGGGAATGGGGGTAAGAGAGATGTGTGAGCTTATCGAGAACCAATTTATCCATACAGTTACCAGATCACGACTGAGAATCCAGTGTGTGCCAGGCTTACCACCGTCTCGAGAGAAAATAAAAACTTGTCTCTAGGCAGTGTGTGAACTCAAAACTTTGTCATTTTAAGTTGAGTAGAATTTTAATAGAGGACAGATAACAACAAAACCATTTTTTCAAGGCTCTTTGTTCGAAATTCGTTGTCATTTGACTCATTAAGGCAACACACAGTGTCCTGTGGGGTACGGTTTTATCAACCAGTACCAGGGAGCAAGCCTTGCTTACAGACAAGATCATTTTCTACAAATTTTCTGTCACGTTTCACCTTGGTAATCTCCATCTCTTGTGTGCAAAAAGAAACAATTTATTTTCAACACTTGAGGGATATAGAACATCTGACTGCTGTCATAACCTATTGTTTTTAACATAAACATTATAGCTGCATTTGCCTGGAAATATTTGCCCATGATTGTGTAAATCTGAGCCAGGTACAGGAGTGTCACCTTGTGCTCTCCAGCATCAAAATTGAGACCTATCGCCTAGAAAGTGCAATTTGCTCCCTTCACAAGCATTTACTTCAACAGAATTAGAAATAGATTTCCTTTTCATAATTGAGTTAAACAGTGCAGTAACTGAAGAAAAACTTAGGAGAGAACGCATTGCTTTTAACTGTAGCATATAGTACCCCTCAAATGTGCCTAAGGGCCTACTATATTTTCCTTTATCAAAAGATGGTTGAGGGCTTCCCTGGTGGTACAGTGGTTGAGAGTCCACCTGCCGATGCAGGGAACGCGGGTTCGTGCCCCGGTCCGGGAAGATCCCACATGCTGCGGAGCGGCTGGGCCCGTGAGCCATGGCCGCTGAGCCTGCGCATCCAGAGCCTGTGCTCCGCAATGGGAGAGGCCACAACAGTGAGAGGCCCGTGTACCGCAAAAAAAACAAAAACAAAAACATATATATATAGTTGATTGCTTAATGATCGAAGCACTGCTGAATAGTTTATTTCACATTACTGGAGAAAATGTGCTTTACATCAATTGCACAGTGTAATTCTTTCTATTATTTTGATAGAATTGTTTTACCTTGCATAGAAGCATGCATACGAGAGAGAATGATTTGATAATCTTTTGTGATATCCCAGGATATCTGAAATATGTTATTCAGGAAGAGGTTTACTTGGAAAGCTGGAACGCTTTGCTGTTTGCTCTGTTCACTCACTTACAGAATATCGCTTTCGACTCAACATTTATCTGGTTTAAAACCAAAATAAATGTTTATATTAGGCTAATTCCTGGCTCTATTTTTGTATCTCTACTATTATTTTCCTTTCTTACCCACTTCTAATTTTATATTTCCTATGCCCCTTAAGCCTTATTAAAGAATCTTTGGAGCACTGTGAGTTATATAAAAAGAATCACTTTCTAATTTTATTACATGCAGTGAAGCCTTCCTTTGTATTTCCACCTTTGTCTATGAAATTTTCACTTATCATTGGGCTAGAGTAAGCACATTATAAAATATATTATTATAAGCACTTATAAAATAGTTTACTCTTTTTTCTGATTAATATTCTTCTTTAATCATCTCTGGTTCATCATTGTAGAAGGCAAGGGAACATTTGTTTTTTCCCCATGACTTCTCCCAGGGTTGGTGGCTCTGACTTTTCCTCTCTTGAGAGATCACATCACCCCACCTCCCTTTTTGGCCATTATTTTGAACTGTTTTACAGCCGGTTCCTAGTCTGACATCACTTTGTGAGCTTTTAAAATGTTGTTTCCAAGCACCTCTTTGGGACTTACTATTTCTGCTCTCGCATAGCCTTTTAATTGACTGATCAGTTGCCATTTTAGAAGTTTTTTCTGTGGGTTTGGCCTCTGTAGCCCTCTTTGTGTTCTTTTTCATTTTTATACTAATAATTACAACACTTCCCAATTAATTGCCATTTGTGAATATAATTGATGTGTTTCCTCCCTCTCCAGACCACTAATGAAGATGTTAAATAAGTCTTAGCGTGAGGCTAGCCTCAGCAGAATTCAACGGGCATATTAGAGTTCAGTATAGCTCTATTTATTTTCTCTGCCTTTAAGAGTGCTTCTGGTTGAGACATTTTAATTCATTTTCTAGGATTTCACAGTAATGGAGCCCTGCATGAAGTGTCTGTCCAGATACATAATGCCTAATGAACTCTCTGATTTTCTGAAAACTAAAATTATTGATTTACTTATATATCTGAGAATCTTAGAAGCATTGTTTGTATTCAAGACAGTGAAAACAAAATGCTTTTTGTGAGTTTAATGTGTGAAATATGAGACAAATTCAACTGATTTCTCCCTGTTTTACAGTATTGGCACAAGGGAGCGCATCAAAGGTGTTTAACACAAACTATGTAGCTTTCTTAGAAGAGTGTGCTTCCATTTCAACCCAACAATATTGGGTCCACTTTCTCTATGATCAGAATATTACAAAGGGAGTGGGGAATAATTTATATCAGAGGTTCTGTGATGGAATGAAATGGAACTCTTTTGAAGTATGATCTCTGAAAGCACAGCATGAAGCTCAAATAAAGTGAAGGACATTCGCTATTACAAGTAATGTCCTTAATAATCTTGTTAGTCTAGTCTCCCTCTGTATGAGACAAATGGAACATTATTGGCTTATGGGCTGTAGTAAATAATTTAGTTTCCAATATTCAGGCTGCTTTGACAGTAAATTAAAATGACATGAAAGGGGCTTGTTGAATAAAGAAAGTATCCAATCAAATTTAATTGGCATGACTGAGGCAGTAGAAATATGTTTTATAATTAAACCATGTTGTCTTGGAGCTTTATAAGCATGTATGAATCAAAATGTCAAAAATTGTTCTTTGATTCTGTGCATTTAAAACTTTGCATGGTGAATAGCTTCCTTAAACAAGCTTCTAGACATGCATATTGATGTTACATGAAAAAAGTTTCATGTTTTAAATAATAAGCGATAAACTTCGCCATTTGTAAACCCTTGCAAGTAGCAATTCTGATGAAGGACCACTTAGAACTCTCCTTTACAGGATTTTCTTTTCAAATTGATACACTAGTAACTCAGAAAAGGCTATGATTTTGTTGTGGTTATATCGTGGTATTTCAAGGCCCAACCTTTTGGTAAAGAAGAATAAGATCGAAACTTACCGAGCAGAACAAAGAATAGAAAAAGAATAGTATTAAGAATAAAAAGAAGAAGAATACAAGGTATATTTTGGTTTACTGTAACCTTCTCAAATTCAAGATGAATTGGATTTTCTACATTTGACAGCAGAAGTGTCAAATACTTCTGCTGTAAAAGACAGGAAGCCATGGGAATTTCGGATTTTTGTATGACCACCTGTCCTACTTTTTTCTTCTCTGAAGGTGGTGCATAAGTAAGTGCCCATTTGTAATAAAATTACTAATGATGGTTCTTTCCACAGCTCAGGTGGAAAACATATGGTGGTGTCTTGAGTCTGCAGAGATTGCTTATAAAAACAGAAGTGAGTTTAGTGAACCACTGTTCGTTCTTAGCCTTTTCAAACTTCCTAGTCAAAGTAAGCTAAAGATTAGAGAAGGCGAGCAAGGAAAGGAGAGAGTTTCGGATGCATCAATGTTACTCAAAATACTGAGATCATGTGACCCTTTTCTTAGAGATTTGAATATTATTTTCTAATCTCTTAATAACTTTTCAGTTCAGGGATGATTTTTAATGAGTAGTCCTTCTATTCTCTTGATTAGACCCAAATCTAAATGACAGTTTCAGAGATAATATAATTTGTGTTTATGTTGCTCCAAAATAAATCTACAGCAATATGTTACAAATGTATTTTCTATAATATATTGTTCTTCATGTGATGCTGCCACTTTAGATGATATAGAAAAATGCATATTTCCTTTGCTTGAAGAAACTGACCAAAATGAATATTTCTTAAAATCTGCTCTCTGCAGTTTGCATTCTTCTCCAGTTGAAGGCTTTTAACCTTTAAGTACATTTTGATTAAAATTTTGACATAGGAATGAATTAAGAGGGCTGGTTTTTTAAAATCTTTTTTTTTTCCCCTTAGTGTTGAGCCTGTAACCTCTGTAGTCATGCAAATGTAAAGCTAAGTTTCCTCCCTCCCTCCCTCCCTCCCTCCCTCCCTCCCTTCCTCCCTCCCTCCCTCCCTCCCTCCCTTCCTCCCTCCCTTCCTCCCTTCCTTCCCTCCTTCCCTCCTTCCTCCATATAGTTAGCAAAAATCATTGCTAACAGGCTGTTTTCTGTGCTACTATGACCTCAGAGGAGAAAAATAAATGAATAAGTTCATCATGGAGGCAGAAAAACCCTCATCAGAGAAAGTTTCTGGAGAGGATAATGCAAACTGGGATATTTGGTCATAATCACTATGTCTGAGAATGCTGTTCTCTCTTGGTGACCCTAAGTAATGCATATCAAGACTTTTATTCTTTTTTGAGTACCCCGGGGTTTCTCACACTTCGGCATGCATTAGTATCACCTGGAGGGCTTGTTAAAACAGATTGCTGGACCTCTGTTCCAGAGTTCCTGATTCAGTAGGTCTGGGGTGGGGTCCAAGAATTTGCATTTTTACGTAATTTCCAGGTGATGCTGCTGCTGCTGGGGAAACACACTGTGAGAACCATTCACTCATATTATAACATACAATTATTAATCTCCTGCTGTGAGTAAGGACCCAGAGGACCGTCTCTGACTGTCAAGGAGCTGAAGGTCTATTTCTGGGGAAGTTAGCGCCATGCGCGGACATTTAAGAAGAGCACAAAAGCTACATCAGATATGGGCCTAGAGTACCATGACAGCTTATGGTAGAGCACCTAAGAGGTTTTGGGGATTTAGAGATGCCTTCTGGAGGATCTAAAGTTCAAGCTGAAGCCTGAAAGATGAGTTAGGAGCTTTCCAGGAGAAAAGGGAGGGAAGGAGAAAAGCAGATACTTTGGAGAAAACTTATATTTTTTTAGCATCAATATTAGTCTAAGAAATCACTCACATTAGTTCTCTAAAGGGCAAAAAATGACTATTTATCTTTAAAAATTTAAATTGAGCTATTACTGTTTAGAAAGGAATAAAAGAATGTGAAAGCTGCTCTTCCTGGAAGGCTTCTCAGGCCAGCACACTTGGCTGTGTGCATGTAGGTTTGTTTCAATCTCTCCACATGTTGGAGACTCTTTTGCACTAGGCCTTCACTTTGGAAAATAGAACTTTCAGTTTTATTGACACCTACATTTATTTACAAAGTGAACACCAAAGCAAAGTATCATCACACTTGATCTTCACCATTTGGGATTGATGTCTGTTGTTGTAATTTGCATTTGACTTCTCAGTTACTTGGGGGCCTTTTTTTCTACATATTCCAAACATATGGAGGGGGTGCTTGATAAATACATTGAAAGTTTAAAAATATTTTATACTTCTAAGTAGTTAAGTTTCATTTATTTTCTTTCTCAGGATCTAGAGTTGATCTAGCTCAAAAGGTGTTTGAACATTTATTTGGTTGTCTGGACTCTGTGATGCTTCTAGAAATAAAGTCTGGACTGATAGTGCCAAATAAAATGTTTGTTTAACGTTGTAAAATGTTGTTTCCTGCCATCTTGGACCTTACATCTTATGGGTGCAGTGTAAAGATAAAACCTCCCTATGTTAATTGGCAGCTGTTTTGTTGTTGTTGTTATACCTTACTCTCTTTTAATTTTATCTCCTACAAACTATGCTATATCATTATCTCCATTTTAAAGATGAAACAGGCCAAGAGAAGTTGACCCTGTGGCCACATGGCCACTGTGTGGTATCGTCGGTATTGGAATACTCTATTTCGATCAGTTCAGTACTGTTTCAGCTCTACCACATTACCAGAGCCTGTAACTATTTATACTTGTCTCACCTCACCTCCTGGAAACTGAAGCCCTGACTCAACATTGCATGAGTAAAGGCCACTTTACTCTTGTCAGCTTGAGTGGACATCCCTTCCCTGCATTGTTTCTTCTGACCTTGTAAAGACAAGTACAAAGGTACTTGTTTTGGGGAGAAATGATTTTTCTGTAGGCTGATGGTTTCCAACCTGTTTGTTGTTTTTTGTTTTTTGTGGGGTTTTTTGGTTTAAGGAAATATTACCTTGACATACAAACAAAATACTCAGAAAGCAGTCTGAAAACCATAGCTCTATGCCAGTGGTTCCTATCTTTGGCAGCTCTCCTGATACAACTGAAAAACTTCCATGAAATAGCATCTGTAGTCTCAGACTACCTAATTCAGGATTTTCATTAGAAATCTACTAGACCATTGTAATTACCAGTCTGATTTGAGAATAATAATGATGATAACTAATATTACTAAGCCTTTATGCCTATGTGCCCGGTTGCATTAAGGGTACTCCATGGGTTATCTCATTTAATCTTCATGATCCAGAACTAGCCAGTTAGAAGAACCACAATTCAGTACCAGATAATCAATTGCCAGATTGACAGTACTTAATTTATATGCTGTAGGTCTCTGACCTAACTTCTCACTCCAGGCTGATTCTTTTTCCTGATCCCCTCAACCAGATATGTGCCTCTCAGCTGGTTTTGCAATAGGAGGGTGTCTGTTGCCAAGATGCTATATTCTTTTAAAGTAACCTGCTGAAAAGTAGGTTACTTTGAAATGATTGATAATGTAAATTTCTACCAGCAGTAAGATACCAGACCAAAAACAGAACATGAGATGGATATGCTCTATCCACCCCCAATCATTCATAAGAAATGTTCTTGAATTCGGCAGTAAGCAGTTTCCAAACCGGATTTAAATTTTGTAGAGTGAGACAGGCCATTGTGAGGACCCATTACGGTTTCCTCTAAGCCCTGTTTGGTTGTCTGTCAAAGTAAACATTTTCCTAACTGTGTTAGTGAGGAATTCCAAAACTGTCTCATGCTCTGATGAATTTTTAAAAAATAGTTGGACAAGTCATAACTTTAAGCTTTGTAGCCAGTGTACAGTCTCAGCACTAAATCATGTTTTAATTTTTGGTTATCAGTAGCAAACTTAAAAAAAATCTAGCTGATTCACAAATTTCCATTATCTTTAAAAACAAGCAAACAAAAGCACATCTTGCCTTTTAGTTTTTGTTCTTTCTCCCTTCAGCAGCTTAATAGTTGGCAGCAGGAACATGAATTTAGAAGTCCCCTGACCTGAGGTCAGAGCTTGGGTCTGCCACTAACCAGCTTTGTGACCTTGGGCAAGTTTATGAAATGCTCTGAGCCTCGGTTTCCCTGTCTGTGTAACTGAGACTACTCAGGCCACCTTAGAGGATTGTGGTGAAGACCACCTGAGATAACCTGGATGGGGGCAGCACACGACACCTGACTCCAGGTAGGAGCTCAGTGCTCACCTACCTTTAGGGCTTTGATTCTTCTCACCAGAGTACTTGCTTGGTCTGCTCAAGTTCTAGTCTTTGGAAGGGAACATATTATTCCTGGAATCATAGACTCATTAACCTAAGATTTGCTAATGAAATAGTAGGTGAAGGTAGAACTTCCTAGAGCTCTATTTGTGCAAGTTTCTTTATATTCTAAAATTTTTTAAAATGTTGAGTAAATATTTTTACTACCTATTCTTCACCCTCCCCATTATTACCTGTGTTAATTTGATGTAACCGTTTGTTTCTAATTTTAATTATCATGTTTTCTCTTTTTAAGTACATTTGCAGATATAGAGGATTTTCAGGTGTCAGCTCTGTAGGGACACCATCTAAACCTCTTAGTAGCTCAGATAGCTCATTTATGAATAGAGGGCATTGCTTCTTTTTTACATTATTTTTCTTCTGATGAGATCTTTAGAAATATCCAGAATGGCCTTTTTCTTTACTCAAAAATAAGGAGAAGGCTTTGGGCATATTTATTTTGAAATAGAGACATTGGTTTCCTTAAAAAAAAAAAAAAAAAGGCCTACAGTGGAAACTCTTTATGATCCCAGCAATTGCAACGTGTAATAACAGTATGGCATTTGCATTGAAGCAGGTCTTCCCTTAAATTCTTGTTATTTTTCAGGAAAATTCACTGCAAGTTGGTAAAACAACTGTATCCTATTAAATATTTGTCACAATTTCCAAATAACAAGTCATATTCAAGTTTGAGATGAAACAATTTAACTTCAAACATTCTTCATTAATGAGAGGAAGGGGTTTTAGAAGGACTCTTGTAAAAACTGTAGAATTATTTTTAATTAAAACCTATTTGCCAAGAGCAATTTTTATTATTATTTTGTGGAAATTATCCTCAATAATGAAGTGTGGGTTACTAGGTAAGAGCTATAGAGAATATAAGTTTACCTTAATGTCTGCTTTCAAGTTCATGCTGCACCTGCAAGGACCAGCACCCAAATCTAGAAAAGCAGTATTTGCAGAAACCAGAAGTGTTTAAAAAGTGGATTATATTTTCATGCTGTAGATAACTAGATAACTAGACAACTTCTGTCAGGGTACAATTGTGATGAAGTCTAAATTCCATCCACGCAGGGCAAGATGCATGAGCTCCTATGTGTGAAAAATGACCGTAAGTGATAGGTTTTTACTGAACAAAATTCACAGTGATACAACTGCTTACCTTTTCACAGTGACACTTATTAGAACTTAGGAGCATCGTAGCAGGTAATCTCTTTCGAAAGGTAACATAACTTCGTATCGGCTGCAGGGTTGTGTGTGCTGCTGGCAAAGGATGTGTAGTCTGTCTTGTTTAGTCTGGACACTGCCATGTTGCTTGTCAAAAACCAATTTAAAATTCTCACCTGTATGTTTCACAGCCCCCTTTTCTTTCCATGATTCATAATTTTAGATGTTCTAATCTTTAATGGAGGGATTTAAAATTGATGATGAGATGTATATTTCTATTCTAGTGTTCATTTGAAATATACAAGTTTTTAGCCTCTTTCAAATTCCCTATTCAGTATTTTGTGTGGTTGAAATATGAGTGTAAAAATAGTAGATTTTTTAATGCTTTTGTATAGGCTCAGGAGAGTCCTTCCTGCAATACTAGCTGGAAAGGTAATGAACTGTAAAATATGTTGAAATGATTGGGGATTAAAAATCTCTGGTGTGTAGTGACAGTGCAATAATATTCCACAGTAAAGCTTTCTTGTATTAAGAGTAATAAATAAAACTTATTTTTTCCCACTGTGATTGGTTGTCACCACCATAATGATACCTTTGACCTTCCTCCTCTTCAAATGTTGTTAGCCTGTGACCAAGTAGTTAGGCTATAGCAAAATGCTATGGAACCTAAATTCACAGTGAGAATTCTTACAAAACCATAGCGGTGAAAGTCTGAGAGTACAGTAGATGCCTTTTGGAATTCTGCAGATGTGTTGCCTTTTCAGTGTGGCATGCGTACTTCCTTCCTGTTATTCTTTGACCCCTGTTTCTGGGTTCAGAACTCCTGCTTCTAGAACTGGGTTTACAGAACTGCTTATCTTTGAACATACATGGTGTAAGTAAATTGACCCTAGTAACTTTCCCGAGAACGAAGCTCAAATTGCTGACACTTCTTGGGAAACATGTTCAATTTAAATATTTATCTAGAGACTATTAAAGTTTTAGGAGATTAGAACAGTACTTATTTTTATTTAGAAAGTTGGGCAAGGGATTTAAGATTATGTAAAAGGCTGTTTATTAATTTTTGCCTTTTTTTTCAAAAGTGAAGCAATTGTCAAAATTACTTCGAAGAGTCAGACTAAAGACCAGAGCATTCTTCAGCTGGGTGCTGCTCATGGCCTTTACTCCATTTTAATTCCTTTTTTTTTTTTTTTTTTTTTTAACATTCTCAACTGAAATGTGAATGTCGTGGAATGCCTCCAGTGCAAGACTCCTGAATAACACTGGACCACATTTATTCACTAGAATTATGTGCCATTTTTGCCTCCCTTTCCTATTAATCCCCATTTGTCCGTCTAGAAGGTCAAAGGAGCAGCTGCTTCCGGAGCTGACCTCTACGCACCTCTGTTGTTTTGCTCTTCCAAGGGTACTAACTCTTTACTTCTTCCGGGAGACCTGCAGGATTGTCCTTTCAGAGCACTTACCCTTTCTTAGGTCAGGGAGCAAGAAGGACAACTACCTACATGTTCCCATGATTCTTGCCGCTGTACGGGGCAGTGTTATCCTTTGCCACAGGGATGACTTGATGCTTTTTCTTAATGATTTCAAAGTTCACAAGTGAAATCAGCAAAAAAATGGACACATTTGTACTACTGCTTTAAAAATCCGTATGCTTTTTGAGTGGCTACTACTCTGGGTAACTGCATCAAACCCGTTTCCCCCACTGTAATGGGTTTGGAAGCAAACCCACCCCTTATCTATACATATATACAACTTTTATTGCCCTCCCCCTCTGCTTTTAATAAGAATGGAAGTTCAGTAGAGCATTTGATACAAACAAGTGGCCACTTACTCCAAATTTCTGTGAACCTAAGATAATCAAGAAGAAATTCCTTTACTTTACTGGAACTTGGCAGTTGCACTGGGGTAGGTAGATAATGAAGGAGTGAAGCATTGAAATGTGTCTAAATCACATGCTGTTACAAGCCTTATGATAGATTTGTGTTTGACTTAACAGCTTTTGAAACCTAATAAGAAGAACTTAATTGACAATTCCTTGAAATTGCTAAGGAAACCTAGTGATGTTGGTAGGGTATAATAAGGAGTTTCTCATCACTGTCTTCAAGATAGAGAATATACACACACAAAAAAAAAAAGGAAAAAAAAGGATTTATCTCTGCGGTAATTCTAAGTAATTGATATACAGACAAGGTTTGGTTCCAATTTGCCAGCAATAAAGTTGTAATAGGGTTTTCTCTGCAATTTTAGCCTTAATGTGCTCATTCCAAAGAGCGGTATTTTTTCAAGCGAACAAATAACATCAGTAAAGCTTACGATCAGTAATAGCCCCACACTGATGCTCACATTAAACTTGTTAAATCAATTCACTAGACACTTTCTAAAGTGGACTGTCTCTTTACTTTGACTTGCACTCTATGTAGATGATCCATCAGTTATGTTTATTTGAATGATCTTTACATTCAAAATCGGTAATTATTCATGCTTGATTGTGGTTATGAATGGGCCTCTTCTTTTGTTTTTCCTCCTATTTTGTTTTGTGGCTGCTCACTTTTCAGTCTCTGGTATTTGAAGGATATGAATGTTTAGTAATACCAGCTACTTGAGTGTGGCTATTTTTGCCTCTCTGAAAATTCATATGTTTACTTGGTTGCATAAATACTGTGGATAACATCTTCCATGATCATCTACCCTTATTCGGAAGGCCTTGTTATTCTTGAAGCAAACACACGAGCACATACATGTGTTTATCAAAGTGGGTATAAATTCTAATTGTGTTACCAAAGGTAGACTACAGTTCAATGGACCCAGAAGATGTTAGACTGGGAAAAGATAGCTAGTGTTCTAGAAAGCAGTTTTTGGAGGTAGGCAATCTACTAACCCTGCTTCATTTTTCACTGGAACAACCCGAGCCTGCTACTGCTTGCTGCCTTTTGTTGGTAAACACAAAGAGAAATCTGAAGCCATCAATCTTGCTTATCAATACTACTCAGTGTGATTCTTTTCCTAGCCATTTTCCTTTTTCTTTTCCTATACAGAACTTCATTTTTCTCAGAGTGTCCTTTCAGTTTGGCTGTGAATAAGTTGAGGGTCAGGTGAATAAAACAAAATTAATGCTGTGTAGTTACAGAATTGTGTATTGCTTAGGGTGTGGCGGATGTGCCTCCATATGCAGAAGTCAAGTGTGGCAAAAAGGACATTTTCCAAAGAAACTGAGTTACCTGCTGATGTCTGCATTGGGTCTGACTAGAGCCACTTCGTTGCCTTGTATGGCAGGAGCCGTAGGTGCCCAGATGAATAGAAGGGCTATTCCCTCCAGATCTATGTCAACTTTGTGTGCATGGTTTATCTGTGTCCTTAAACCAACTCTTTATTTTCCATACTTTTGTATATTTCATTTTTTTTTCTTGAGGTGGATATAGTGTACTTTCAAATCAGGTATGTTATGTAACAGAGATATTATCTCAGAACAAATGTGAAAGAAATCTTTACTATAACCTAACAAATAGCCTTTAAAATGTATTAAATCACAAAAACAATATATCCCAGCTCCAATTTAATAATCTCTTAATTATGTTTTCTTTGATCACGTGGAACAACAGTTCCATGAAGTCGTCTAGTACCAATACAGGGCTTTAGTCTGAATTTTACATTTAAATTTTAAAACTTTCTGCTGCTTTCTCTCTTATTCTTGAGGGAGACCTGACGTAATTTCTTCTAGTCCTTGGGCTTGAAGCACACTATAATTCATTTGACTGCTTTGGACTACTTTATTCTATGTCCCAGATTCATAATTAAGGGGAAAAGCTTATTGCTAGACAGGCATTTGTTCCTTTATTTTTTAAAAATAAACTCATTAGGGTAATATCTATTTCTATTGTATTTAAGCCTGTGACAAGCTAGTGTGATTTATCTAGTGTCTGTAAGCAAATGCTCATCCCTGTGAGATGTATGAAGACTTTCAAGCAATCAGGGTGTAGCCTGTAAGACTGCATTTCTAACAGAGCTGATTTTATTTCCTGTCAGCCTGCAAGTTATTATTCAGATGAGCTTTCACTCATTTTAGGATGATACTCAAATTAAGTAGATGAATGAAGACTCAACTTTGTGGAAGTCTTCCCTAGGTTTGACTGATCTGTATGTGACATGTGCCTATGTGTATCTAACAAGGTACCTGATGTATTTAGTGACTATTTTGTGCTAGACAGTGCACTAGGTATTCTTATATATGTTGTTTCCCTTAATTTACTATGCAAAATAACCATGATATAGTTATTCTTATCCCTCTTTAGAAATAAGGCAACTGAAGCACAGAGCAATTAGACAACTCTTCTACTAAATCGTAGCTAGTAACTGGAGGAACCATAATTCAAGCCCAGATCTAGCTGATTCTCAAGCCTGTGATTTTTATACAATGTTACTCTAGGACAAGTCTGTTTTTAGGGGGCAGATTACCTTCTCATTATGAGAAGCAACTCACCACAACTGATTTTCTAATGTAATCAGATTTCTTGAGTTCCATTTCCAGTGTGTTTCTCTGCCCTAATTTTCGTTGTCCGCTCTGCCCCTTTTTACCCTGTTAATCATTTCCTTCTTGGTACTTCTTCCCCTTGGCCTCAGATCATGAGTTTTTCTTGGTTTACACCTCCATGGTGAGTCACTCATCATGCTGTAGGCTGTATGCTCGTGGGCTGTATTTCGTGCATTTGCCCTTAAACATAGACATTTCCCAGCTTTCTCTTACTCTTGCACACTTAGGCTGGTTGGTCTCATTCTCTTCTGTGTTTTGTTTTTTTTTCTTCTGTGGTTTTTACCTACTACCTAAATGCTCATGGCAATTCTGTACTCCTGCCATACGTTTCCTTCTGGAATTCTAAGTCCATATGTTCAGCTCTCTGCCATTGTGCCTTGATTTACCATAGGCATCTCAAGTTCACAATGTCCAAAGCTAAACTCTATCATCTAAAGCCCATTTCTCCTCTGGTGTTTGCTAGCTTCGTGAAAGGCAAGTAAGCCTCAAGTTCTATCTCTCGTTCACACTCATTCAGATCGATTGTCTCTGCCCTTCTTCATCCGTATCCCCTCTGCTTTATTTGAATTCACCACTGTTTCTCATGGTGCTGAAGCCTAGCTGGGGTCCTTGGCTGCAGCCCTTCCTATCTCCCTCCTCCCATCCATTTCAGTTTCCCACATAGCTGCCTCTCTAGCCCTATCTCTATAAAGGAAACGTATTTATGTCACTTTCTTACACTAAAGTATTCAGTGCCTTTTTTTTTTCTTTTTCCTTTTCAAATACACAAAAAATGCATGGTCCTTCATAACCTATAATTTGTCCACTTTTATAGCTCCATCTCTTGCCTCTCCTTGTCCTCAATGCACACCTTGCCTCCAGCCAGACCAAACTTCTTCAAGTTTAATGAGTGTGCTGTTGTCTCTCCTACTTCCTTCTCACGCTATTGACCAGAATGACTCATCCTTCCAGTGTCCATTCAGATACCCGGATGAGATCTCTGACACTCCCCATCCTCACTCCTAAAACTAGGATTATGGGCCCCTTCCTTTTTACTCTCAAATCAGCCTGGCGTGTATCTTATTGCTTATTTACTTGTCACTGTTTTTTTTTTTTTCTTTTTTTTTTTGCGGTACGTGGGCCTCTCGCTGTTGTGGCCTCTCCCGTTGCGGACCACAGGCTCCAGACGCGCAGGCTCAGCGGGCATGGCTCACGGGCCCAGCCGCTCCACGGCATGTGGGGTCCTCCTGGACCGGGGCACGAACCCGCGTCCCCTGCATCGGCAGGTAGACTCTCAACCACTGCGCCACCAGGGAAACCCGACTTGTCACTGTTTTGAAGCCTTTTATCCCTGTATCCTTGAGGCCTAGTGTAGGGCCTGACATACAGTAGGTGCTCATTAAATGAACTATATATTGAATAATGACAGTATTTCAGGAGAACCAGGCTTTGAGGCAACCAGTTATAAAAGCCATTATAAAGTTATATAGTAAAATAACTTTGAAAAATACAAAGCAGCACCTAGGCAAACAGTGGAAAACAACAAAGAATAAGAAGGCTACATAATGTAATCAGTGACATTTTTCATTGGTCAAAGTTCTGGAGGAATTATCAAATATGCAGTGACTCAGAACTTGGTTATACTTCCTAAATGTCAAATGTATGAGGAAAACTCTTAGTCTTGGATATAAGTCATTGTGAAAACCTATGGAAATATGTATTTATAGACTATGTCAGGAGATGCTGTAATCTTTCTGGGAACGTTAGAGAGCTTTCTACAGGAAACAAGTTGCAGACTGATCTAGTCTTTCTTTTTTCCCCCATTTCTGGAAAAATGTTAAAGATACCTTGGCCAGGAAAATTTGGAATGGGGAGCAAGCCAAAAGCGTCTATGAATAGGAAGTATACTTTTAACCTTGTTCTTGTTCGGTAATAGATACGTTCCTTTCCAACCCTAGTATGCTACAGTTAACATGGGAACTTTGAAAATAACCCTGTTTTGAACTTGCTTAATGCTTGTCTTCAGTTTGACTGTGATTTGGGTCGTATGTGAGCAGAATGTCTACCTAAATTGGTTATCAGAAGATATTCCTGCTAGTATTGTTCATAGCTGATACTTCTAAGCATAGTGAAAATTTGCAAACATGTTAGCATCCGTAAAACTGTCCAAGCTCATTTAATTTACATCTCTTTCGTAAAATGATATATAGAGAAATGAATGACCAGTTACTCTAGTTTAGTACTGTCACAATAATTGCAATAGAAACCAGATCAACCTCACTAAAATGTTTCTAAATCATGGACTGGTTTAGTGGGAGAGATGCTGGGAAATCATTTAAAGCATATTTTTTTCAAGGGTCAATTGCCCAGTGCGCTGTTAGTTTCCTTCTTTTCTATGAGCATAGTTTTTTGAGCTAGCTCTCACATCCAATGTGGGATATGAGTGACTCACCCTGCTACAGATAAACACCTTCATATGTGAATTTCTGAAGATGTTCTAGCCTTGCTCTTGGAAGGCCAATTTCACAGTTGAGGTCTTTGTCTCATCCTTCCCCAGCGCCCTGTGCAATGTCTCTCCCTAGGTGCCAGCAACTCGATAGAATTCATTGAGGATCTGTGGTTGGCTGATTAACACATCAGGAGAGGGTTTCAATTCTATGGTTTATGAAGTTTCAGGCCAGTAAAGTGAGTTATTGTTCATTGTAAAGAAAATATGATGCCCTCAGAGTTTCTCTTTAGGCTAAAAGGGTAACTAGAAAAAAATTGTTGAGGTAAATCTGTGTTATAGAGATAGTTTTCTGAATTTAAAATTATTCATAAAAAGTAGATTTCCTGTTTTCTTTAAAACAAGAACCAATAGTTTACTATAGTATTTGTTTGTAGGTATTTATTTAACCATTTAACATCTGTCTAAATAGTCATGATTTAGGTAAATTTCAATAAATATAAATCCCTTAACAACAACAACAAAACCGTATCCATTTTGACCATGGAAATTGGTTTAATAAGAAATGCATTTAATTATAGAAAAAGTTTCTTTCTCTATTCGGGGGAGGGAGAGTATAAATAAATAATTTCACTCATTTGGAATGGATTGTAATTATTTTGATTGATTTTGTTTTCATAAATTATGAATACTAACAAGACCCAATTTAAATCTAAGAAATGGTGAATTACTAGTAAATCTACTAATTAGATTTTAAGATCTACCCCAAGTATTATCAGTTTCAGTTTGTGCTTAATTTTTTTTTTTTTTTTTTGCGGTACGCGGACCTCTCACTATTGTGGTCTCTCCTGTTGCGGAGCACAGGCTCCGGACGCACAGGCTCAGCGGCCATGGCTCACGGGCCCAGCTGCTCCACAGCATGTGGAATCCTCCTGGACCGGGGCACAAACCCGTGTCCCCTGCATCGGCAGGTGGACTCTCAACCACTGCGCCACCAGGGAAGCCCTGTGCTTAATTTTGTGATGAATTAGGATATAATCCAGGGAGACCCTTTCAGAACAGATTTTGTTTTGCTTCATACTGGCCATTATAATTTTTTTTGTTTGTTTTCAAAATACATAAACCTGGAGATAAATGTTTTAACTTCCTACTCCTGAACCTGAATGTATATCTTTACTTACTTCATAATCAAATGCCATTTAATTTGGACTTAAGTATTAGTTCATTGCCCAATAATTTTGACTTTATTTTTTCTAGCATGATTTTAATGTCAATATTATTTTTAAGTCAGGCACCCTCTAGATTGTATTTTGAAAGAATGACTGAAATGTAAAATAAAAATTGTGGAAATCTGGTGCTGGACATCTTTCAGAAGGCATTTAGTTGTTGTCCCATTTTATAGACAGGAAAGAAGATCTCTAGAATGGAAGATGACAAAAGATTGAAGGCACTAACTTGAGTTCGTAGAGGGATTCCCTTTCAAATAGAATCTCAAACATTGGTTTGTATCTTGGGGCTCGAGATCCTTCCATATGTTCCTAGTCAGCTTTCTCTCTTATCCTGCTGGGCATTGCCCCCCATACATGACCTGTTTCCTCATATTCCCTCATCCCATCTAGCCCCACCCCTCCTTTTCCTCGAAGGGACCATCCTCTTCCTTCCGTCACCTCCCAGAGACTGAGGTGCCAGGCATGAAATTCTGCAGCTTCCTGCTTCCAGCCCTGTGGGTATATCTGCACGCACCAACCCTCACCTCTTTTCCTCAGACTTGGGGGAAGGGGCAGCCCTACAGGATCCTGTTTTACCACATTCACTCCTATTTCCTCCAGGCCTTGAGCCTTGTGCTCCCAGTTCTTCCCACTCTTCTGTAATTTCAGTTTCCTGTCTCTCCTCTGGTGAAATATTTATATCCAATAAGTCTAAGGACTTAAATCTATTCCTTATTTGACTAAAAGCTGTGTCTATATACAAGTGTGCTGATGGGATTGCTTTTTGTTCAAGTGAAGAATAAAGTATGCCATGGGAGTAGATCAATTTTGAAAATATTGAATGGTATAAGGAAACTTTAAGTTCTCAAAACGTTTTCTGTTCATTACATTGAATGTGGCTCTTCCACAGTCTCCCTTTAACTGGTCACTCCAGGGAAAGATGGCTTATCACAATTGAACAAGTTACTCTCATTTGCATACTTCCAACAATAAAAGTGCCATTTCATCTTTTGATGATTTTTTTTCTATTAAATTACAAAGAAATAATGTCACAATCCTTTTTCAAGGGTAGATTATATGCCAGTAATCATAAAGGAGTCACTTTGAAATATACTTTGCTTGATTACATTTTCGGGTTGTGATAGGGAGATTATACCTTGGGGAATTTAGCCACATTTTTAGTAGTTCCTAATTTCAGCAGAAATATGAATCATGTTTTGATTGGCACTTCTTGAGAGTAGCAAAGAAAATTAGAACAGTCACCTCAATGTTTTATTGTTGCTCTTGTTCAAGTATTTAGGAAATCAAGAAAGTTAAGCCCTTGGCTTAATAGTGTGCCAAGTTCTTGTAAGGAAGTGGTAGCAATTTACAGTAGACTTGGTATTATGTTTTAGGACTAGCTTTCATATCTGTTTTTGTCCTTTCCATTTGGGTGAAGCTAATATAGGCAGGACTATGAGAAGCTGAAGATGGAAAATCTCTCCAGTGGTTGATTAGAATTACACTCTACATTGATGTGAAATGTATACATGTTAATTAGTTTGATGTTGTGCGTATTCACAGGACCTAACCTGATCAAAACAGGGCATGCTGACCTCATCTCATCTTATGTCCGAGGCCTTCCTGGGTCCATCTCATAGTTCCTCTTTACCTCACTTATATGTCTTCCAAATCTTACTTGAATGAAGGAAAATACCCACCTTTCTTTGTCTTAAATGTCTCTAGCTCTCTTATATTCAAGAAAGCATTGCCTGTAATATGGGATCTGGTGTTTCTATCCATTTATGGTTGATGCTGTCTTTCTACCTTCTGGCTCAGACTTGGAGCCTCATCATTCCTAGGTCAGTATCTTCTATGCACCAATTCTGATTATATTTCCTTTCTCTCCATTTTATTTTTTTTTTACTTTGTAAAAGAGAGTACAATAAAAAGTGCCAATGACCACTCATTCCTAATTCTCCAGTTCATAAAATGGTTCTCAAATTAAACTTCCCACCAGATCCTTGGCTCACCCATGGAAGAGAAATACAGTCCTTCCTTGGATGATTTTACTTAAAAAATATTTTTAAGTGCTTCTGCTTATTCCTTCTAGGTATGTTTTAAGCAGATGAAATAGGCAAAACACTAGCATGAATTATAGTCATACTTAATATTCACAGTCACCTTGATAATTCATGTTAAGTAACACAGGTGATAGGCAACACTCATGAAATATTTGGGGGTGGAGAAATATTGTAAATGTAAATAATGTGGAAAACAATTTTAGTTTTTCTCATTTTATTTTTTAAAGTAAAGACTCAAACAGTGAAGGGCAAAGGAAGTAATAAGTTAGGTCATGAAACTCTGTCTATGGACCTGACAGATTCATGGTGCGTATGTCAAATGTTAAGAATATCAGCTTTATAATCAGATAAAACCCAGTTTGACCACAACTATGTATTTATTTTAAAATACAAAGGTAAATAATAAGCTGCTGTTAATTATAAATTTAAAAATATGAAAGTAAGAAGCAGCAACTTAACCATGAAACCAAGTGAGGAATCTGATTGACTCGTTCAGTGAGATATGGGAGCAAAAGGGGAGCAAACACAGAGCAGTAAGTGGAGCCTCCACACAGGGACACAGAGTGACTAAATCAAATGAAAACCAAAAGCCAAGTGCACACACAGTTGTTTTGTTGGCTCTGGGAAACTCAGTGCCTGGCTGCCTTCCATGTGTATAAATTCTTGCCAATGACTAGTGTCTGACTCTCACATCTCTCTCTTCCAACCACTGCTTTTCCCTAAGGAATAACCTTACTTTTATGGGACAAGATCCTTAGATTCTTATGTTTCTACCTTGAGAGATTGAATTTAGATTCTTGAACATCTGGTTATGATTTGTTGGCATCTACGTAAATGAGCTAAACAAATCTTTAAAAGAAGAAATCCTTTCTACCTGGTCAACTTTATTTTATGATCAGCCAGAGTTCAAGTTGGCCCCTGTATTTCTAAATTGCTGTTCAAGTCCCCATCTTGCCCTGAAATTATGATAAATCTAACCACACACTTGTATATTGAGCAACAGGGCTCAAATTAAGTTGATCTTTTCTCCTAAGTTAAATTGCTTCTTTGGTTTACTGCTACTATTCTTTCCATCACTTAGACTTGAAATTTGAGAATTATTATTAACAGGTCATTCTCTATAACATCTCAACTTTCAATTGGTATTTTATCTATATTAAATTTCAGGTTTTATTATTCTCTGTTTCTCATCAGTAACCGTTTGTCCTGACCTTCCTTCTTTCCTCTCTGTACATACCAAATATTCATCTGATCTCCCTAACGTCTTCCTTTGGTCCTTCCTTCAATCATAATTGTAACCAATTTCCCTTTTTTGGGTTGTTTTTTCGTTTAAAAGAACTGACAATAGCTACATTTACCTGTTGAGTAAAATCAGTCCAGGTTTATTTATAATGTTAATCCTTTTTTTGTGTTCATATAGCCCTTTAGATTTTTTAGTGTTTTGAAACCCATTGCTCTTTTTTATCTTCAAAGCATAGATAGTATTAGTCCTCTTTTAATAAAGAAAATGGTACAAATACATCTGCCATCAGGCTCCTCCATACCTTTCCTCATATTTCTCTTCCCACTTGGACTATCATCTTGCTGTTCTTCTGTTTATCCTAGTACTACCAGTTCTTCAAGAAGCCCTGTCAAATGCTACTTCCTCCATGATGGTTTTTCTAGCTATTCTCTATAGGCAGCATTCCTAGTTCTTCTTCTGTGTTGGTCATATTTGCTCAATAAAATATTGTATTAATTGAATTTAATCGAATATTTACTTGAAGAAAACCCAGCTCTTTTAAGCCTTTAATTTTAAATTCCCTTACTCTTTCCTTGAAGGGATTTTTGAGCACTCTTTATAAGCTATTCTGATTGTCAAATTGGTGTTAGGAATTGAGGACAAAGATTATACTAGGCTTTATTAGATACTTTGACCAACTTTAGTCACTCATGGTAAGATACATCCATTGTATTTAAGGCAGTAACTCTTTAAAGAAGCAATTGTGCCAGTAAAAAAAAAAAAAAAAAAAAAAAAAGTTTTATATACACGCTATTTACAGCTTTAAAATTGCATTTAAGCAGTTTCTTCAGTTTAAGTCAAAGGTAGTATTTTGACTTTTAGGTAGTTAGAATCTAAACCTGCTAAGTAACTGGCAAGTTAACATTTCAGATCATCGTAATACCAAGTTTGACATCACAGTTTTACATGTCAAAGTAATTTTCCTCCAATACACTTTTTTTCCCTGTAAGAAGTTAGGTACTTTTATTCCTTTTCTAAAGTAATGGAGTTTGAAATTCAGACATCATTTTATCCTAAAGCAATGCTGGGAAATAGTGGTGGTATCTGTCTTATTATAGAATTCTTGGCTCGTAGGCTTAGCAACAATCCTGAGGAGGCCCTGCTTGCCTTGAGAGCAAGGGGAGAAGTTTTGGAAATGTGCAGTACTTCGTAAAAGGTAATGAAGCAGAAGGTTCAGCTCATCTGGAGTTGAAAATAAACTACCTCCTAGTAGTTTGACGGAAAGACAAGGGGTTGGCTTTAAAAATGAGTGCGTCCTCTGTTTTAAGCCGGTTGTATTCCAAAGATATAAGTAAAGAGAGCAATTTTTTTAATAAGTTGAAGAAGGGCAGCTTTCCTTTTAGAAAACAGCATGTGTGAAGCCCTTCATGGTGCTGGTATTTCAGCCTCTGCTTTTATCATCCTGGGTGGTGTAATTAGAAATTAATCCTAGGAGAAACTTTTTGCCTAATTTTGTGTTGATTGTCTCTTAGTTAAATTGTCAAGACACACTGTGCTTCAAAAGCCAAGAAATATATGTATAGTGAGCACAGTTCCACCTTTACACCATTGTTTTAGATTTCTTTCAAGTTCAATCTACAGCCAGATGGATTACATGCAGAGCATGATAAAGTTGATTGATTGAGCAGCATGCCAGGACCTGAAAGGTCATATTTTCACCTTGATTCATTGAAATCAGGTAGACACACAATTTAAGTGACTTCAATCAAATCATGATGAAATGTTAAAATTGTTACCTTGGACATATTTAATAACAGTAAAACATTGCCCATTCTCACTTTTACACAACCATTCACGGCATTTTGTTACAGATTTTTTAAAAATTTAGAGATTCATCAACTCGATAAAAAAAATTCTTTTAGTTTATAAAGGAAATATCCCAAGAAAACGAAAATGAAGGTTTTCATTTTCTTAATGAAAATAATGGAGTGTGGTTTATTTAAAAACTAATTTGAAAAGGCAATTGATTTGAGAATGACATAATCCGGGTGAGAGAGCTGTTTTTAAAGAAAATGAACCTGCATATTTCCATTTAACATTGTATGCTATAGTGTTATTTGGGTCATTAATGGCCTACACACACACAGGCGCGTGCATGCACACACACACACACACAGAGGAATGATTTAACTAGATTTTACTAGAAGAGGTAGATTTAATTAGAAGAGTTAGTGTCTGAAGGAGTAATAGGAATATTTGAGAAATGGATGAAATTTGTGAAACTCCCTCTGCTGAGCTGTCATCTTTGTCTCCTTTGTTTTATAAAATTTCTTTCACACAGGAAAAGTGAATGATAGAAGGTGCTCAACAAATGTTCATTTCCTTTTCCTCCTTTTTCCGACTTTCAGCCCCAACAGTGGCCTGCCCTTGTGCACTTCATCAGGGCTCTCTGGTCTCTTTTCTTGGGGAGTCCCTCAGAGGCCCAGGATCGAAGGCCTCCAACTATAGTTTGCAGCCTTATCCCTACTTCTGTTTTCCTCCTTTGTTCCCAGAGTTTGTCTCCACAAGTTTCTCTCCGTAATTGGTTATGTTTCTTGAGTTAATATGGCAAAGAGTTTAGAATGGCAGGCACAGAGTAAGGGCTAGTCTAGCTACCATCGTCACCACCACCAGTGGAGAGCACTCTATGGATCTCTTGTGGCTTCCTAGAAATAAGGACTCCTCTCCACTGTCTGCTTCAAAGGCACCTCTCTGATGGGGAGATGTTTACCCAAGCCCAGCCCCGTGGCTGGCATCCGTATAGGGAAGGAGGCAACAAGGGCCATCTCAAGCTGGCTGCCAAGATTATTCTAACAATTCTGGTTTCTGAACTACAAACCTAAATTCTGTCACTGAATTCATTGGTCTGGGCTTATTTCAAAGAAGTAGATTTAATAAATATGGGAATTGATACTACTTATTTTCAGGTTTAGTAATAGTATTAACTCCTCCTTAGAGTTTTCTTAGGGAGTTATATTTTCTTCATCTTTTACAATATATCAATAGTTTTCTACCTATAGATGTTACAGTCTCATTTGTATGGTAATGAGTTTAACTTTTTTTGTGATATTTACTAAGAGCAAGGCATTAGAGATTCTTTTCAGGTTATAATAGCAAGTAAAGTAAAAGCTGACATTTATTGTGCTAGATTCTGTTTTAGGTGCTTTACATGTGTTCACTCATTTAATTCTCATAATAGTTCTAGTAGTGAAGTGCCAGTTTTCTATACTTGACAGAGGTGAGGTACAGAGAGATTATAATACATACAAGGTAAATCATGGAGCCAGGATGCAAACTGAGTGGTGTGGCTCTGGAGCCTGAGTTTGTGACCACTATAATTTGCAGCTGTCTTCATTATTTTCTTTACTTGAAATATTTTAATCCATATTCTTAAAGTAGAACCATATATTGGCTTTCTGATCATCTGTTTGACACTCTCAATTATTTCCTTTATTAATGGCATTTAAAAGAGGATTACATTTTAGAGACATATACATACATATACCCACATGTATTTACTTAGCCTATAACTTCAAGTAAATTATGTTTTTCAGAGACTAACTTTGGGGGATTGTTAGCAAAATGTGATGCCTTTTTTTGAGAAGTCATTGCATTTCCCATTCTTGAAGTTCATTTTTATCTCAATCTGAAATTAAAGAGGCCTACCTGTTTAAGCGATGTAAAGGATGAGTTAAATGCATGGGTTCCTCCTTTTTATATCTGATAGATACCAGTGACAGGATATGTTTTAATCTGTGGACACTTGAACCATTTTAACAACTTTGAATACTTGGAAATATGAATTGCTAGGTCAGAATTGCCCCCTTTTTCTAGAAGTCTGAAATGGGATAATTCAGACAGAGGAGGGAATCAGTATAAGTTCTACACGCTCTAACCTGTAGGAGTCCTCAACACTAAGCCAAAAGTGATTTTTTTTTCCATCTCAAATATAATTATCATTTCATTGCTTCGAAAAAATGCAGAGATGAACTAAAAACAATAATTTTTTAAAAACTACAATTAAATGACTCTCTATCATGTACTTGCTGTGTTACCATGTGCCTAATATATGTCTGGCCTAATCACCTCGTTTTACAGATGAGATGAGAAAACTGAGTCTCACAGAGGTTAAGTGATTTGATCAAGGTCATTTAGCCAATGTCTGGCCAAATATGTCTAGACTCTTTATCTCACCATCTACTGTGGTTTTGAAGGACTCCCCAAGGGAATCTCAAATATTTCTGCAGAACACTGTTAATGGAATTTTGTGTGTTACAGACCCTTAGTACTTTAACCAGTGAAGATATCTGCATTCATATCCTGGGTATTTATCCTGGTAAATATCTCTATTTATTCAGAGATAAATATCAGAGGGCTGTTAGGAGAGTTGGTGGGTTTAAAAATTCTCTCTAATTTTCTGTCTAAAAGAGACACATTTGTAATATCTGACTTAGGAAGGCAAATAATTGTTTGGGATGGGTAATTGCCAGTTTGACATTTGTTATTATGACTTCGTCATTTTTACCCTGTAGTTTATGAAATCTGCTATTGTATATTGCCCAAAGGCTTTGAAAAATCAATGGTTGCATTTTAAAGCATATAGAATAAAATAAACTAAATGCCACAATTCACACTGTATAATTTTTAAGGCTTTGGGGAATCTGAGCATACCAAGGTCAGGCTATTCCTGGGGTATTAAGAATACTAGAAGATATTGCCTCTAGCTCATTGTACTTTCTATATATTTTATGGTGTGAATTTTACTACATAAATGTGCAGATGAGAGTATATTAAGAGAATGTGTACAGATAGAAGATTTTTGAAATTTAATGTGCTGAGGTAGCGTCACCAACCTTTAAGGGTCTTGACTTATGAGAGGCCCGTAGACATCTGTTGTTCTGTCATCTCATCAAAATATAGAAAAGAGAATTAAAAATAGGGAAGAGCTATGTTTGTATGAGTTGAAAGATTTTGTAGGTGCTCCAAACGTTTATGAAGTCTCAACCATGAAATTAAGTTTTTGTTTTTTACACACCTTTATAATATAGGATAGGCCAACATTCTTCTTCATGAAGGTAAAATAGAACTTATTGACATATTCTTCTGGAGTTTGTCTCACTAAATAAAAATGTTTGAAATAATTTAAGATGGAAAGAACTTAAAATATACTTCTTATATTTAAATAATTATTTCCCACTGACTGGATTATAACCACCCTAGACTAGATTACAAGTTTCCCGTGGACAAAACCTGCACGTATAATTCGTTTTGATGCCGCAGAACACTGAGCCTAGTGTTGGGCCCACGCACAGGAGGCTCATGATCCATATTGAAATGAAGTAAGCAAACGTGTGTTCTGTGGTTCTTGGTCACTCTACGCCTACATAATCTGGAACCAGTCATTCTTGCTCACTTCTTTGATAGCTCTGAAGAATTTGACATTTACTTGTCCCTCCAGCAAGTTGCTTTTACTCTTACTGTGTCCTGGAGGATAGCAGAAGAAGTTAAAAACATGATCATTATACTCTTCTTGATGGTTCTTTTCTCCAACTGCTAAGTTTTAGGCTGCCTTGGGATAACAAACTTGCCCAAAGAGATGTGTGTCTTATGTGAACTTGGCCAAGGTGCTGTCAACTTCCAGTGACCTTTGTAAATCTAGCCCCTACTCTTGCCCTACCCTGGGACAAGGACACCTGGCCTCAGGACTGCATGCCAACCATGAGGCAAGCTGAGTGTTTGAATCTGCTTGCCTTACTGGTTCTTTCCTTTTTTTAAAGAAATCTTTTTTTTCCCAACTTTATTGACTTATAATTGACAAATAAAATTTTAAGATATTTAAAGTGTTCAGTGTGGTGATTTGTTACATTGTGAAAAGTTTCCCTCCATTGAACTAACACATTCATCACCTCACGTACTTACTTGTGTGTGTGTGTGTGTGTGTGTGTGTATAATATATATAACACTTTCTTAATTCATTCATCTACCAGGGGACATTTATGTTGTTTCCATACCTTGGCTATCATGAATAATGCTGTCATGAACATGAGAATACAGGTATCTCTTTGAGATAATGGTTTTATTTCCTTTGGATATATACCCAGAAGTGGGATTGCTGAATCATATCGTAGTTTCTATTTTTAATCTCTTGAGGAGCCTCCAGGCCTTCTTCAGTCCATTTTGAGTTGATTTGTATATGTGGTGTAAGATAAGTTTCATTCTTTTGTATTTGGCTATCCAGTTTTCCCAGCGCCTTTACTGAAGAGACTCTCGTTTCCCCATTGTATATTCTTGGTTCTTTTGTTGAAAATTAATTTGCCTATATATGCATGGGTTTATTTATAGACTTTCGGTTATATTCCATTTATATTTGTATCTGTTTTTATGCCAATAACATGCTATTTTGATTACTATAGCCTTGTAATATAGTTTAAAATCAGGAAGTGTGATGCTTGCAGCTTCATTCTTCCTTCCCAAGATTGTTTTGGCTATTCCAGATATTTCGTGGTTCCACAGAAATTTTAGGATTTTTTTCTATTTCTGTGAAAAATGTCATTGGAATTTTGATAGGGATTGCACTGAATGTGTAGAACACTTTGGGTAGTTTGGGCATTTTAACTATATTAATTCTTTCAGTCCATAAGCATGGGACATCTTTCCATTTATTTGTGTTGTCTTCAGTTTCCTTTATCAGTGTCCTAGTTTTCAGTGTACAAATCTTTTACCTCCTTGGTAAAATTTACTCCTAAGTATTTTATTCTTTTTTAATGCTATTGAAAATGGGATTGTTTTCTTCATTTTTCTTTCTAATAGTTCATTATTAGTATATAGAAACACAACTGATTTTTGTACATTGATTTTTGTTATTAGTTTTAGTGGGTTTTGGTGGTATCTTTAGGCTTTTCTACATATATTATGTGATTAGAAAATGGAGACAATTTTACTTCTTCCTTTTCAATTTGGATTGCTCTTATTTTCTTGCCTAATGCTCTGTCTAGGACTTCCAGTACTATGTTAAATGAAAGTGGTAAAAGTGAGCATCCTTGTCTTGTTCTGATATTAGAGGAAAAGCTTTCAGCTTTTCACTATTGAGTATGATGTTAGCTGTAGGTCTGTTGTATACAGTCTTTATTATGTTGGGGTACATTCCCTCTGTACCCACTTTGTTGAGAGTTTTTATCATGAAAGGGTGTTGAATTTTTTCAGATGCTTTTTCTGCCTCTATCGAGATGATCATATGATTTTTATCCTTCGATTTGTTAATGTTGTGTATCACATTGATTGATCTGTGGTTGTTGAACCATTCTTTCATCCCTAGAATAAATCCCATTTGATTGTGGTGTATGATCCTTTTAATATACTTTTGGATTCAGTGTGCTAATATTTTGTTGAAGATTTTTGTATTCTCTTAACAGACACAGCCCTGCATGATCTCTTCCTTGGGTCAGACTTTTTGACTCCTTCCTTCTTATACTTATGAGATGTTATCTCTATGCACATTATTTTGTAAATAAAAGTAATTATGTGGTAAGACATACTTATATAAAATTTTCAAGACTTTGAGGTTGCTTGTGGTTTTGTTTTTATGGTTGCTTGTGGTTCATGTTGTCTTCATTGCTGCATAATTGGCCTTGTCTTTGCAGTTTTCTTGTCGTGGATTTCTGTGTTTCTCCTTTATCCTATTTTTTTTTAACCTTGGAACATTACCTCTCTTTTATTGATACACAGATTGCTTCAGCTTAGTCCATCAGGAATTCATCAGTCAATTATGATAGGTCTATAGTTCTAATGGGGTACTGTGGGAAAGTTCCCAAAATATATTTGAAGTAGTCCCTACCCTTGAGAAGTTCAGGAACTTGGAGAAGAGTTTTCTCTATCTTCTTAGGTGTTAGTATAGGTCATGGGTACCAGAAAATCAAAAGACCATTTGCATGTGTTTAAGCCAAAGAAGAACAGGAGAATGTTGATATTTCATATTGGAATATTTAGTATTTCTCTGGGTCTTTTACTCTTCTATCTCTCTATCGGAGAGAGAGTAGAGGGCGTAAGTTGTGAAAAGAGCTTTACACCCCTGTAATTTATGTCTTCTGTGCCTGATGTCATTACTGATTCCCTTAAAATGAAAGGTCATGACAGACTAATGCTTTCTTGAAGTACTGGTGGTAAACCTGGGATCTATTCCACCCCTCATCCAATTATCCCCCTGATTTCCAGGCTAGGCCTAGAAATGCCTAGTAGGACCTTGACATATAAACCCCTAGGAAATATGGACTGATTTTATCTAGAATGTTCTATCATAAAGTGCATTGAGAAATTTCAAAATAAAAATTGCTAAAATCTGTTGACTGCTTACTTGATGTCTGGCTTTAATGAAAGCTGTATTAAGGTTCAATCCACACAAAAACCTTCCTGATTGGTATCTTAATGTTTTCCTCATTTTATAGATGAGGAAACAGAGGCATAGACTGGTTATATATCTTTCCCAAGACCCAAATCTAGTAAGTTTCAGAGCTGGAATTTGAACTCAGTCCAGATGGGTCTTGAACCCACACTCTGAACCCCTGTGTTCCTTTGAAGGAACACTAAACATTTAGATACAGAGACATGGGAATAGGTGACTTGACTTTGAGGAGTTGAAAGTTTCTGACCAATATCATTCAGCAGTTTTAAGTTCCTGACTCAGATAGTTATTTAGGAAAACTGTGAGGAAATGCAAAAAATATTTATGAGGTTTGGAATAGATTAAGGCAAAGTAGGTGCTAGCCTACGAGCATGTCTTAAGAATGGCCTCTGATGTTCAAAGAAATTGCCTCCAGTGCCAAAAAGCCTTATTCATATTTTCATGTCTTTGTCTTAAGTTATTAATACCTGTTAAAATACAAATTACCCTCAGAGATGGAGAAATATGAAATATCATTTATTTGAGCAACAACTTATAGAACTACACAAGTTATAAAGTGGCAAGGACTATAACGGGTATCTTTGGTCTAGTTTTCTTGAAGCAGAGCCTGAGATGGGATTTTTGTGCAAGGGATGTAGGGAGAGGGTGCTTTCAGGTGAACCTGTGAAGGGAGTGAGGGAAGCTGAGGACAGGAAAGGGGAAGGACAGATTCAGTGTGTTCCTCTTGGGAGATCTGGAAGAAGAAATCTCCATGGAGTTGAGGAAAGGGGCTGACTTTTTGTACCCCATGTAAGTCAGTCATTAACTTGTCTCCCTATCACCCCTTCACCCCCCCAGTCACCAAGTGTAACCTCTTAGGCATTTCCAGAAGGTTTGACTCCCACTGACTGAGAATAATTCTCTGGAGAAGGTTATAGCTATGCACAGTGGGCAGCCATATTCATGACAGCTGAGGAATGAGTGAGTGATCTATAAAGAGAAAGGGTGGTGGGGAGGCATGCCAGTGCCATCGACCACGAAAGACTTGGACAGAATGCACTGAGGGAACAGAGAAGACAAAGATCAATTCTACGTGGTGGAGATGGAATTTTTAGTCATTAACAACATAGTATGAATAAGGCACTCAAGAGTTAACTTAATAGAGTGGTGTGTATATGTATGTGAGAGAGAAAGAGACAGAGACAGAAAGAGAGAGAGAAAGCATTAAATGAATTTAAAAAAAAACAGGGGGGATAGATTGGGATTATCTACTTCAGAAATGTGCTCTGGTATTTAAAAAGCTTAATTATATAGACACTTACTTATAATCATTCACCAGAATAGGAAAAAGTCACATTGATATGAAGGCTAGGTTAGTTACATGTTTTCTCCCCAGGAGACCATAATTTAAAGACAGCTTTGTAATATTTTTGTTGTTGTTGTTTAAATAATAACTTTGTGGCCTTACCTTTAATAGGCACATGTCACAACCACGGATTATCATTTGACAGGCTGCCATATAATAGATGTTGTCCTCTCTGCACACATGTCAGGTCAACCAGCTTGAGAGGTGAATACCTTCCTGGAGGGCATGGCAGGCAGGGGATAGAGATCATTGGAAATACACCCTGGGAATCTTTCCACCAGCCTTGTAGATAACACGCCTAAGAAAGGATAATCTTTCTAGCAGTGCTCTTAATGTAGAGTTTTGGAGTACAAATATTTATTGAAAAATACCTGATTTTAAAAATTCCTCCACTGTTTGCTACCTCTACCATCTGGTTCCACACGTACCAGAGCAGTATTAGCATAATTAAATTAGTGCTTTCCTATCTCACCTTCCTCTGTTCTGATGGGTACTGTAACTAATATATCCATTTGGGGTGTACGATATTTTTGACAAGATATTTATAAAATTAAATTAGTAATATTTCTTACTAATTTAACCTGAAATAAAGGGTGAGCCCCTGAATGATCCTTAATGATTTTTCAAAATGAGGAAAGAAACACACAAAAAAGCAAAGATCAAGCTGATTGTTATTACTGTGGGGATGTTCTGTTTTTCCTTTTTCCCAAAACATGGATAAATTAAGTGACTGTAAATTCTCAACAACAGTGAATAAGCTGATGAAGATCAAGGTGATGCCTTCAAGTAGATCAAGGTGATGCCTTCAAGTACTCATCGAATTCCAGGCTTGGGGCCAGCCTCCTTGTATAGCACTTGTGTTCTGTTTTCTTCCACCAGAAATCATGTTTTCCCATTCTGTTTTTCTTAGCATCTTAGGCAAATCAGGATTTGAGTCATCCACATCATTTTTTTTTTTTTTTTTTTTTTTTTCGGTACACGGGCCTCTCACTGTTGTGGCCTCTCCCGTTGCGGAGCACAGGCTCCAGGCGCGCAGTCTCAGCGGCCATGGCTCATGGGCCCAGCCGCTCCGCGGCATGTGGGATCTTCCCGGACCGGGGCATGAACCCATGTCCCCTGCATCGGCAGGCGGACTCTCAACCACTGCGCCACCAGGGAAGCCCCACGTCATTTTTTAATATGATAATATTCAGGAGCTCTGTCTTAGATTTAGTTGCTTTGCATTTTTTCTACGAAGAGCATCAACTTATTGATCATAATACCTATAATTATGGCAGTGGGATGCTGATGAACTTTGTCTCAACTGCTTGGTTTGGCTAGAGATTTTGTCTTTGAACCAGAATAACAATCTTAAGTATCTTGTAGATGGACCAGATAAGAAGTGAAAGTGAACTACGTTTAATTTTTATGAGTGTTTACTTTGTTTCCTCAAATAAAGCATCACTGGAATTCTGGCAGATTTGACATTGTAAGAAGTAAACGGTCTTCATCCAAGGCAATTACTTTTGGAGAGGAAAAAATAACTCTCCCAAAAGGTAGTGATAACTGAAAATTTTGTGGAAAAAAAATCTGAAATCTCTCTACAACTTGATAAATTTGGAGTATTTCAATTCACGTATCATCTTGACTCTAATTTCTCCTGTTACTATGAGCCAGTATTCCTCCTTTACACTCCAGTTTCTCTCCAATTAATTGACTTGTTATATTCTTCCAGTCACTGTGGCCACTTGCTGATTTCCCATCAGCACCCTGGTGCTGGGCGCCAACTGTCTCTTCTCCGGCTGTTGATTTCCCAGAAGCTGACTCCACTGGGCGCTGTGCCTGACACACTGCTTGGCTCCTGGGGAGCATTTGACCCTGTGGATTGTCCGAGCTTCCTCATTCCCCGACTTCTCTAGTCTCTCTCTTCCACTGGTTTCGGGCTTAATTCTCTTTCCTTTTACGTATCTAGCTCTCTTTTCCTTATGTGGGCCCTGGGTTCATCCTCTGCCAGCCTCCCTTAAATGGGGGCCTCTCGCAGGCTGTTTCCTTAGGGCTCTTCTGTTCTCCTTCTACACAGTACAGGAGTTAAAAGCTTTAGAATCAGAAAAAAAAAAAAGAAAAAAGAAAAAAAGAACCCCTAGGTTTGAATCTTAACCCAGCTGCTTACTAGCTCCATGACTTGAAGAAAGTTATTTACGTTTTCAGCTGGTCTAATTTTCTTGTTTTTAAATTAAAAGTTATAATACTTCCATCCTGAACAACAATCTGTAGATACATGTGACTTTTTAAAAGTTATTCACACAATGATGGCCTGTAGACTAAACTCATAAAAATGCTCATTTTTGCTTTTGTCTCTGAGTAGCTGTGGACCAGCTCTGGTCCCTGGGCTGTGAGCTCATCAAGGCAGGGATACTTGTTTTCTTGTATCACAGGACCACAGTAAGTGCATGGCACATACTGAGTCCTCACTAGAAGGTCGCTGAATGAATGAATATCCAAAGAAAAAGTTTTCACTGAAATAGTGATTCCAAAATTTAATTGGCCTTGGTGATTTCTCATCTAAACTCTAGATCTCTCTTTCCAAGCTCTTACTCTGTATCTCTCTGGACACATCAAGGCGAGTATGCCTGAGAGCATGCTCTTTCCCCAACCTGACCTCCTGTCCCTGTGGTACCAATCACGAACCGGATGCTACCCTGATAATATCCCCTTCTTCCCAGCCTCCCATGTCTAGCTGGTTCCCAAATCCTAATTATCATTGCAATGTACTCCCTCCCCTCTGTTTCCGCAGACTGTCTGAATTCAGACCTATCCCTTCTCATTTGCATTATTACTCTAGCTTTATAACTAGCCTCCTTTCTTCTAGCTTTGTCTTAAAGCATTATCTATGCTATTCCTAGAGCAAGCTTTATGAAATTCGGAATCATCGAAGTAGTACAAAGGAAATCACTGAAGCCTCCACAGATTGTGGGAATTGCTTCTCTCAGTTAGCCCAGGGCCCAGTTTAGAGTTCAGGCAGGGTCTAGAATTTAGGCTTCCTATTTCAAACACCTAAGCGTCTTCCGTTTGACCAGAATGCCTCCCATTAGGATATACATGCCAGGAATCTAGCAGCTTTTTGTAAAGGGCTGCATTTTTCTGTGAGAAAAGTTCCAGGCTCCTTTTCGTTATATTAGTTGAAGAAACTGAAACACTGCACAAAATTTAAGTCCTAGAAGCACAACAGTGGCAGCACCTGTGTGAGTTCCCAGATCTGAATCATGAGTTTGCCTCTTTTCCCTTGACCCTTGCTGCTTCTCGGAATTTACAAACGTGCATGTGAGAAAAAATGCTTCTCTCTAAAAATCCAGGGGTAAGAGTGAAAATAAGAATCCAGATAATAAAGTGTAGCCGCAAAAGGGAGCCCACTTAGTTTGGAAAAACCATTACTGTATCAGAATGATGTATCTGCAAGTGACTTGCGTGAACATATCTCACGAGCCCGCAAGCATGTATTTTGTGGTTCCCTGCAGAAGATATTGCTCTTTTATTACTCGTTAGCCACTTAAAATCCAGACCAACTTTAATAGTACTAGAAGAGCAAGAAAATTTATTTTAGAGAAAAAGCCTACATTCTTCTAAGCCAGAGTCATAATATTAATACTTAAAATGCATAGCAACATGCTGGGAAAATGGGATAGTTATTTAGATGTATTATAAAATGTAGCCTACCACTTTGATGTGATTCACTACTATTTCACCAAACCAATTTAACAGTATCCTGTAGAGAGGGAGTAGTGCAATTAAAATTAGTAACAGAGATTTTCACATGCCTAGATCTGAATCAGGGTAGGTTGATAATGAATTAAGTAATTTTGCCTCCTTGTGAAGTCAAATCTGTTATAGATGTATCCAGGATAGATTCGTGTTTAAAGGGCCTGTCTACACACAGCACTCTGACTCGATTGACCGTATTCCCAATTGTTTTCTTCCTTTCCTTCTTTGTTTTTTTTTTTTTTTCCATTTTGCCTTTGATGGGGGAACTTAAATATGCAGTCACAAGAAATTAATATTATTTGATCCACTGGTCCTGTTTCAGTAAAGGCCACATCCTTTCAAAATATAATTTCCCAAATCTAATTCGTAAGAAATCAAAGCCGCAAACTACATGTGAATCTTTATTTAGATACTCTCTAACTTTTCAGTATCAAAACACACAAAAAGTTAGTCTCACCGTTTAGTACTCAGCTTTGTATGAGGACGCCAAAGGTGCCCACATCAGTTTCACCCTAGTGGATTACTGTGTACGGTTGCTTGCAGTTCCATACTTCCCATTTTGAGGTTGACTGTGCCAGCTGCAGTGTGCAGTGTGGGTGCTGTGTGTTGGTGACTGTATTGGCACTAGGCCTTGAGATTGGTTTATGTTCATCATTTCTACCCTGAAGGTAGGATTAATTTGCTCTGAGGAATTTGATAAAGGGCTATGAATATACTCTTCTTATGACTTGAAAAGAAGTGTTAAATATACTCGCCAGGGGAACACAGAAGTACTGAGGACGGGAGTGAATGTAGTTATCACAACAATTAGGAGTTAATTTGTCTTCAGTCACCACAGCTATCTGCAAGGTTTATGTGCTATGACCTGCATACCATACCTGAACGGGTGACCTTTTGCCATGTCAGAAGTAGCTGTAAAACCAAGTATTTATTTCAGTCCCCTGATCTCCCTGCTCTAAACAATAATGTTTATTCCTAAGAATACTGCTCCAGGGCTTCCCTGGTGGCGCAGTGGTTGAGAGTCCACCTGCCGTTGCAGGGGACATGGGTTCGTGCCCCGGTCCGGGAAGATCCCACATGCCGCGGAGCGGCTGGGCCCGTGAGCCATGGCCGCTGAGCCTGCGCGTCCGGAGCCTGTGCTCCGCAACGGGAGATGCCACAACAGTGAGGCCCGCGAACCGCAAAAAAAGAAAAAAAAAAAGAAGACTGCTCCAATTTTAAAGAAGTAGTATGGCTTATTGGAAAATTCATGGATTTTTAAAGCAAAAAGACATAGATTCTGGGATGAAGCTCTACTTCACCATTTACTAACTCTGAGTTCCCAGACAAGTTGTTTATTTTTCAGAGTTTTATGTAGTTCCTTCATCTGTAAAATGAACATAATAGTGGTAATTAATTTCACAGGATTATTGTGAGGATCAGAGGTAATGAACATGAAGTACTTGGCATATAGAAGGCACGTTATAAATGATGCTAAACAGAAACTATGATGATTATTTTCTCATGCCTTAAGAGAAATGACAAGATGATAGCAGAATGTCTGTAAACATATAAATACTCTTCTCCCAGAAAGTTTCATCTGTCTCTTCTAAGGTAGAATTCTGGCTTTCTGAAAGAATGGTTGGTAGAAGGTAAGGAGCCCATGTTTGTTTATTCACTCATCACAGGCTTTGGGAGTGCTTGCTCTGTGCCAGGTATTTGGAATGCAGGAGTGAACATAACGAAGCCATACCTCCGCCAAGCTTATATTTCTTGGTGAGAAAGTAGACAAATGTATATATAATGCATGATGAATGCTACAGAGGAAACTCAAGCAGTGTAAGGGGGCAGGGAGTAGTATGGGATGATGCTTTAGATAGTCTGCCGAGTACTTTTTCTTACAGAGAGGAATCCAGAAACATGGAAATGTCAGCCATTCAAAAAAAGACTTTTCTTTCTATTATATAGAACTGCTTTATTCCCAGGGTATGTAATCAAGTGGGGAGGCAGGATGGTCAAATGGGAGAGGCATGGATATTGGAAAGCAGGGAATCTTATTTCTAGTCCCACCTCTAGCCCTAACTAGCTAGCTACCATAGGCAATTCACTTTGAGCTTCAATTATTTTATTTGTCAAAATTATCAAGTATTAAGTGCCTGCTATGTGCCAGATACTTGGAATAGGGAAATGAACATAACCAATAAATGCTATCAAGGAATTTACCTTTTGTCAAGAGAAGGTAAATCAACAAATGCACATGTGGTATCAGTTGTAGGTGCTATAAAAAAAGAAATAAGGCTGGGTAAAGGAATAGGGTGTAACAGAGGATGACATTTTAGATGGTATTCTAAGTATTTAATGTCTCTCTGAAAGGTAACTTTTTTTTTAAAATAAATTTACTTATTTATTTTTGGCTGTGTTGGGTCTTTGTTGCTGCACGGGTTTTGTCTAGTTGCCGCGAGCGGGGGCTACTCTGTTGCGGTGCACGGGCTTCTCATTGTGATAGCTTCTCTTGTTGCAGAGCACAGGCTCTAGGTGTGTGGGCTTCAGTAGTTGTGGCTCACAGCCTTCGTTGCTCGGTGGCATGTGGGATCCTCCCGGGCCAGGGTTCGAACCCGTGTCCCTTGCATTGGCAGGTGGATTCTTAACCACTCTGCCACCAGGCAAGTCCTGAGAGGTAACATTTAAGCAAGAGCTCAATGACGTGAGGGAGCAAGTTATACAAATACCTGGGAAGAGACAGCGGCAACAGCGTTGTAGAGCCCTTGTGGGAGCAAGATTGATGGAATCTAAGGAAGGTAAGGAGGTTGGTGGCACTGGAGCTGAATAAGAAAGGGGTGGGTGGTAGGAGATAAGGTTGGAGCTGTAGCCAGAGCCAGACATAGGCTTTGGATTTTATTAGGCGGAAGGAGGCCACTGGAGGGTTTGAGTTGGGGATAGACATTATCGGAATTTAAAAAATTAGTTGCTATGTAGAAAGTATAGTAGGTAGGGCCAGAGTGGAAGCAGAGAGACTAGCTCAGGAGACTATTGACTGCGGCGGTCCAGGTGACAGAGAAGGGGGGCCTACACTAGGGTGTGGTGGAGGGCGTGAGAAGTAATCAGCTGGAGGATATATTTTGAAGGTTAAATCCAGCATAATCTCATAATCCATCGATGTGGATTTGAAAGAAAGGAGTAAAGCCTGGCTTGAAAGATTTTGCCTGAGCTGCTGAGTAAATGATGGTGATGTACCAAAAAAAAAAAAAAAAAAAAGGTTGGGGGGTGGGGAGGGAGGAAGGAAGGAAGGAAGGAATAAAAGGGAGCTCCATGGGCTTCCCTGGTGGCGCAAAAAAAGAAAAAAAAAAAAGGAGCTCCTGGGTAACATGTAGGTTTGGAGTGGGAGGCATCCCAGCTTAAGGAGCTTTCATGTTGGCAGGCAGTTGGATGTGTATTTGGTTTCAGTGTGTGTCTGGTATTGACAGCCAGAGGGCTGGGTGAGTTTACCTAGGGATAAATGTAGATAGAAAAGGAAGAGTTTGGGGAGGGAGCCCTAGAATCCTCCAATATTTACAGATCAAAACAAGATGAGGATCTGCTCAAGGATTTAGCAAGATCCAGCTAGTGACTTGGTAGGAAAATCGGGACATTGTAGAGTCCTGGAAGCCAAGTGAAAAAAGTATCTTCAGAATGATAAGAAAAAACGAAGAAGGAAAAGAAAGAAGGATGATATGAAAGGTACCGAAAAAAATATGAAAAGCATGTTAAAGATATGAAAACCACTACTCGAACAATTCTTCTAGCTCACCTTGATTTTACAATCTGGTATAAATTAGTGGTGTTCACTCACTTTCTAATTAAAGATTGTACATATCGCCAAAGCACGGGCTGCGAAAGGAGAGTAAACAGCTTTGAAATGAAAGCATCTTACATTCAGTAATACTGAACTCAAATATATCACACCACATTTTGAAGTAAATGGTTTCATCTTAAAAACTGTAAAGAAGGTCTATATAAAATTTTAATGCAAGTGTGTATGTAATTTACATGAGCAGGAAGGACGTGAAGATTTCGTCTTGAAGAACAGCATAATAGACATTTTGAGAAGAATTACAAATATCGCAGTTAAATGAAGTCAAACCTATGGAAAAACTATGCTGTAAATATTTCTGAGTTAAAAAGCTTATTCCTAAATAAAAGCATCAGTGGGTCTCAAGCTTCAACATTTATGAAAAACAACTGCAGAGTTTATTAACATAAATTGCTGCTCCCCACTCTGAGGGTTGCTGGTTCCATAGGTCTGGTTTTGGCCTGGGAATTTGCATTTCTAACAAGTTCGCAGGGCATTTGATGCTAGTGGTCCCAGGGCCACACTTGAGGAATTACTCTATAACCTATGGCTCCTAGGGGCCGAGGTCCTCTTTGCTCTGTGTTTATTAAACAATAATAATAATAGTAAAGATGACTTTATATTTATTTAATAATGTATCAGGCACTGTGCAAGTCATTTTGAAATCATTATCTCATTTCATACTCGAAACAAGCCTGTAAGAAAGGAGACGTTTTATGTATATGAACACTGAGGTTCAAAGGACTTGAATAACTTGCCCAGAGTCGTCAGCTAATAACTGATGAAGCTGGTAATAAAACTTCTGTCTGCCAGAACAGTACAGTCTAGAGCCTTGCTCCTCAGACTGTGGCCTGGGTACCAGCTGCATTGGTGTCACCTGGGAGCTTGTTAGAAATGCAAAAATCTCAGGTCCCTTCCCAGACCTCTTGAATCAGATTCTTTAATTTTAACAAGATCCTGAGATGATTCATAAGACCCTGAAGTTTGAGAAGCACAAGTATAGAGGGCTTTTCAGCATGATTCTGAGCAGATAGGCAATCAAGACAGCAATGGGTGGAAGGAAGAATTAGCAGTAGTTGGGATTCTGTATGATATGACATCAGAATACAAAGCATTCCACCCCGGGAGTGAAAGAGTTGAGATGCTTCAAGTATTAGATTGAACCATATGAAGTTGGCAAATTTTAACTATTTTTGAACGGTGGAAACAGTGACCACCTAATAGAGTGGGAGACTCAAATTGAACTGCCTCTGAGACCCACAGCTAGATTGCAAATGAATAATGCCAGCTGATCTACTTCATTGTGAACGAATTAAAGACAAATGTCAGAGGCCCTGTAGCCTGACCCTGTGTGCGGCCAAACCTGTGTGCTGAATGGATGGGGGCTGCTCCCTTGCAGCTCTTGAGGGCGGCTTAGAGTCTCAGCCCATACCAAGGCTTCTCTCTGGTAGCTTCAGTAGTGGTGGCACCTGATCTACAATGGGTACCATGACCTCATGTCCTATTTGCCTGTGGTCAGTACTGGTTTTCTACCATTTATTCCAGTGTAATCATCAAAAATAGACATTCCTCCAAAGAAATGTCTATCATTCCTCCAAAGAAATGTCTATCATTTCTCCAAAGAAATGTCTATCATTTCTCCAAAGAAGACATACAGCCAACAAACACATGAAAGAATGCTCAACATCACTAATCATTAGAGAAATGCAAATCAAAACTACAGTGAGATATCACCTCACACCAGTCAGGATGGCCATCATCAAAAAATCTAGAAACAATAAATGCTGGAGAGGGTGTGGAGAAAAGGGAACCCCCTTGCACTGTTGGTGCGAATGTAAATTGATACAGCTGCTATGGAGAACAGTATGGAGGTTCCTTAAAAAACTAAAGATAGAATTACCGTATGACCCAGCAATCCCACTACTGGGCACATACCCTGAGAAAAACATAATTCAAAAAGAGTCAAGTACCAAAATGTGCATTGCAGCTCTATTTACAATAGCCCTGAGATGGAAACAACCTAAGTGTCCATCATCGGATGAATGGATAAAGAAGATGTGGCACATATATACAATGGAATATTACTCAGCCATAAAAAGAAACGAAATTGAGCTATTTGTAATGAGGTGGATAGACCTAGAGTCTGTCATACAGAGTGAAGTAAGTCAGAAAGAGAGAGACAAATACCATATGCTAACACATATATATGGAATTTAAGAAAAAAAATGTCACGAAGAACCTAGGGGTAGAACAGGAATAAAGACACAGACCTACTAGAGAATGGACTTGAGGATATGGGGAGGGGGAAGGGTAAGCTGTGACAAAGCACGAGAGAGGCATAGACATATATACACTCCCAAACGTACGGTAGAAAGCTAGTGGGATGCAGCCACATAGCACAGGGAGATCAGCTTGGTGCTTTGTGACTGCCTGGAGGGGTGGGATAGGGAGGGTGGGAGGGAGGGAGACGCAAGAGGGAAGAGATATGGGAACGTATGTATACATATAGCTGATTCATTTTGTTGTGGAGCAGAAACTAACACACCATTGTAAAGCAATTATACTCCAATAAAGATGTTTAAAAAAATTTTTTTTAAGTTAAAAATAAAAAAAAACTGCCTTTCACTCATTTTGGGTGATAAATTGTATGGTCACCAACTAATAAGAAACCTGGAAAAAAGTTATATTTGGAAAACTACACTCTTAAAGCAATAGCAAGATTGGGTATGGAATTTTTAAGACTTAAGCATAAATGATCTAAAATGAAAGAAAGGTGGTTTATCACAGCCCATTTTAAGATTTTTTTTTCACAGCCATGCATTATAGTGGAAAGAGCATGTGATGAGCATCAGAAGACCTGTGTCTTGGACATGGTTTTGCCATCCTGAGATGCTGGAAAAGTCAGTGAAGTTCTCTGAGTCTCTGTTTCCTAATCTATGAAATGCAAAGAGTAACATCTACTCCACTGACCCCAACAACTTACGCTGTTGCTGTATGCTCTAGTGAAGCATTTTGAAAACAGTAAGGAACTGCAAGTGATGTTACTACAGGGTCAATATCACGCTATAAAGACAGGAAAAATGAGGGAGAAAACAGGCAAATTTTGATCAGATACAAAATGGAGATTGCCAGTGCCTTAAATAAACTACAAAAGATGACTCTTAGTAACATAGCTGGTCCCTTTCTCCACGTGGGAGATAACCACTCATTTTCAGCCAACTGTGCAGAAGATACTCTGCCATCAAAATTTATCTTAAGTGTGCCCCCCACCACTAGCAATTCCAATCAAAGAGAATTAACAGAAAGTGAAAGTAGCATTACCAAAACTTAATATAAAACTATTATTCCTTATACATTCCAAATTCTTTTTAAAACAAGATATTGACTTTCATCTGTAACTGGATTTGTGCCTCTGATTAAGGAGATAAGAGTCCTTTTGATGTCTCTACTCTCCTTGTGATAATGAAGCTGGATACATTTCTTGTCTGGGGGTGTTTTGAGGACCATTTGTGCAGTGGTCAGTCACTTCCTTTCTGTTTCTAGACTTAAGTACAGACTTTTTAAAGGAAAGATAGCAAACAAGGCAAAGACTAGCTCTCAGCACCTCATCATGGGGCCTGGGAATGGTAGTTTTCTTGGGTTTCCTGCTGTGGCCTTAAGAAGTCTATTGACCTTCATGTTTAGAGTCTTTTGTGATAGATGCTTTGAAGTAGATTTTTTAAAAATAAATTTTTCTTTTTTGTTTGCCTCTTTGGGCATAGTTGTGTATAAACTGTTAAGTCATGCCCAAGAACCTTTTTTTTTCACTTTGTCACAATTTTCCTGGTTTCTTTGTTACCCAGAATGGTTGAAAAACACATCATACTAGACTGATTAATTTAAATATGTTTTTAAAAGTTCTCTAGCTTTACTATTACATATATTTATCTAATACTATGCTTTAATTTTACTTGTGTAAGCTTTGGCAGTTGAGGGATGTGTGAGAGCAGAGTTAATTGTTTGAATCCATGCTCTGTGAGTATAGTGTAATCAAACCAGTGATTCATTGGTCTACTTTTTTTTGCTAACGCTACGTACCTCAATCCTTTCTTTCCCATTGAAGGATAATGTTCCAAGCCTGTCAGTGTCCCAAGTACCCATATATTCCACAAAATAATGTCCAGGAAACACACGTGCCTTATGGAAACAGATGCTGAAACCAACCCATTTGCTTGAATACGTTAGAGTCCATAAAAAGCTTACTCACAATTTAAAAACTGACTTTCTCCTTATTTCCATCTCTTGGATTTTCATTGTTTGCTTGGTTATAAAGTGGCTTGTTGACACCAAATATTTTAATAATTTGCTTCCAAGTCTTTGTGCCTATGCCTTTGAGAGGCTGGTGTAGTAATTAAACTGTCTTTTAGCCGAAGTGCTTGCAAAGCGTCCAGTTCTGTACCTGGCAGCTGGTGATGCATTATAGAGACATTGAGCTAATCGATTAAAACCGCAGAGACATGGGAGTTGTCTGACAGCAGTGTACTAGGATGAAATTAGTTGGAATTGCATGGTGAAATGAAGGGGAATACAGCTGATTGCAGCCCTTCTGGGAGAGTCCTGGGTGAGAGGGACGCTGTGCGTTGATCTCTGTGTAATTAGGACAGCCATGTTTTAACAGTATTTCTAAAGTATTAAAATGGACTGGATAAATCAGCAGGGCTGCTTCCAGTGAACTTGGCATCCATCCACTGTGACTGAAATAACATGAAATTTTTCGGCTGCTAGAGAATGTGAAATTGGACTAATTGTCTTTTAACTAGTCTGCTCGACTGCTAGCCTGGAGCGAGACGGAAAAGGGGATAGGCTGTTGGGACTGCGGCTGGGGGATGGGAAACTTAGATTCATGACTGTTATTTCAGCCCATCTGAATGGATAACACCATCACATATTCAGACAGCGCTGATTTGTACTGTCTTATCATTAGGCTCCTTTCCTAAATATTTAAAAATCCATTTTAAAGTGGGATGCTTTGATTCAGAGAATACAGATATCTAACTCCTTGACTTATAATTACTGCTCATTCCGTTCTTGAGGTTCCCCTAGAATAGGGGGGATTTAGGAACTTGTAAATCTCCCATCAGCTGTCCACGCGTGACTCTGTCCCCTGGTCTGTTCTGAGTGGAACACATGATGCAGACAAGGGACATCAATGCATATTGCTGATTCTTTGTGTCAAACAGAGCCTCGTTCCACAATGACTGAATGTTATGACTGGTCCAGTATTCACGCTTTACATGTGGTTAAAGAGAGAGAGGCCCATGTCCACATGTGCCTGTGGACACAGAGCTAGGTCACCTGGGCCTAAGATGACTGTTCTAGTGTTCGTTTCATCACGGTGAATTGCTAACACCAGGTAACTTTACTGGGTTTAGTAAACTGCACTTTCTGTGGATCCATAAATACAAATAGAATTTCTGTGATGCAGACATTGTTAACAGTCTTAGAGTACTTGGATTATCCTTCTTCTTTTTTAACATTATTGGGTCACTCAAACCCACTGAAGTGCTCTCTAGCACTATCAGTTGATGTTCTAGAAGGTAAAGCGTGTATGCATGTGCACGTGCGTGTACACACACACACACACACACACACACACACACAAGTGACATTCCAGGAATTCTCAAAGAGGTGTAGGAGTCATCTAACCAAACGTTCTTGCCTTCAGAAAGGTGTATTTATGTATCACCGTCTATTCCTCTAGAGATGACTCTTCACAGTCTATCAGAAAGCCTCATACTAGACCGTATCATTTTCATCCACTAGAGAATTTCCTGGATTAAATTGCGTTGTGGCATCAGGCTTAATATTAAGGGGTATCAGACAAAATAGGTAGAAAGGAAAAAAACACTAATCTTTGCGCTGACTGAAAATAGCAGTTGTCATACATCAGATTTCCTTTCTCTCAGGACCCAAGGGGAAAGGTTTTCTCTGGTCTGGTGAAGGAATAATTATGCTTCTCTTTGAGCCACTAGTGGATCTGTATGTTATGGATCCTGCAAACAGTGTGAAGATCAGAGTTGTGACCTCCCTCTGTCAAGGTCAGAGGATTTCATGGTGTGCACTTTGCTATTTCATTCCTCTCTTATCTTCCTCTTAATTCCCCATCACTTTTCTTTTTTTTTCATAGTTATTATTTTTTTTCCTTTATTTTATCTTGCAGTCTTGTTTGCATCTTTGTAACTACGTTGTCTTCTTTTTAATAAAGTGTGACCTTAAAAACAAAATAATTCTCATACATGTTTCCCCCATCCCAAAGTGCGTACAACAAATACTAGAAAGAAAAAATGTACAACATTAGGTGCATGGGCACTTAATGCTATTTCCAGGGTACCTGATGTGCCCACCTCTTTGGCTGTATTTTTGACTTAAATTAAGATGTTGTTTAGTCATAGAGATGGTGTTCAAAAATTTTTAAAGATTTTAAAGTATATGTAATTTCTGTGAATTCCAGAATTATGAATAATTTGTATGTAGAAGCAAACCCAGACATACGTCAGGCAGCTGTGGATAGTGTATGCCAGTGTGGAGAGGAAATGATAGATGTGGGTTAAATGTGATGATGGCACTGACGGAAATGAAGAGCCTCTATATACAGACCCTTGATTTGGAGGTACCCATCCTCCCTATTGTGTACAGTGTTTATTACTAGGACAATAATCAAATTAGTGGCAGAAGAGTATACTCTTATATTACCTTAGAGGTACATTTTTCTCTTATTTTGATAGAGAAGAACTATTTCTTAAACAGTTTTACACTGAATAATATTTAACATTTATGAACACTCTGCATGTACCTGTCACTCAGCTACGCATTTCACGCCTGTACGTCGTTTATAAATGATAATGTCATTTAGTATTCTCAGCACTCATCGGTAGTAGCTATGAGCTCTTATTTTGCAGATGAGAAAGCCAATTCTTATAGCGGTGAAGGAACCTGCCCACAGACGAATAGCTAGCAAAGTCTGGGTCTGATTGTTGAGCACAGGCTATAACTACCATGCTAGCGTGTGCTTTGGAAAGGGCCAAGGAGACAGAAAGTATATGACTTCCTAAGTGGCCTTCCTGCTCATTTCTTCTCCAAGATTAATTAAAAGCCTCTCATGGAGCACTCATTCCATCCCTAGCGTAGTCATATGGAGAATGAAACCATTCTTTAAATAAAATATCCATTTTGCACTCAGAGCACCTTAAGAATCTGATTATGAGAAGCTGAGCTCAGATGGCATGAGGAATAAAAACCAATGAATGGGGGCTTCCCTGGTGGCGCAGTGGTTGAAAGTCCGCCTGCCGATGCAGGGAACACGGGTTCGTGCCCCGGTCCGGGAAGATCCCACGTGCCGCGGAGCGGCTGGGCCCGTGAGCCATGGCCGCTGAGCCTGCGCGTCCGGAGCCTGTGCTCCGCAGCGGGAGAGGCCACAACAGTGAGAGGCCCGCATACCACAAAAAAAAAACCCAAAAAACAATGAATGGTAGTTGGGGCCATCATAGTCAGATGATTCCACACCTCTTTACACATGGATGGGAAAATTATCTTTCTAGTTACTAATCAAATGGGAACATTAGTGACCATTATTTGTTTTAAGAATTAAGGAATAATTTATTGTGTGTTTTACTTGACCTGGATAGTGTATGGCACACCCCTTAATTACTGAGTAAAATATTTTCTTGTTCTGATTCATCTGGATCATCCAAACCCAAAGACCCACCCCTGGAATGGCAGATGGATCCACAAATCAACACCAGTGAAACAGGAATGCTGTTACCCTTTGTTCCATCTCATGCATAGTCTAATGGAAAGAGCTTGAATAGCTTTCTTTCTCCTTCCTTGTTCCTTCCAAGCTATGGGGGACTGTGCCACTTCTCTCATCCTCTCTTTAAGTCAGATTTGGGATAATCTTTAAGATTTTATACAACAATTAGAATAACCTTTCCAGGACTTGGATCAGATAAAGAACAATATCCAATCCTCACAATTCATCCTTCCTTCTTTGAACTGAGCCTCTTAAGATTGCTTTCAGACAAAAAAGAGAGGAAGGGATGGAAACTAATACTGTGCATCTACTGTTGCTCATTGATAATAGAACCTCTTTTGGTAATAATCTCAAGGTACTGTTAGTGAGTGTTATATAAAATGATACATAATAGTAAAAGCGAGGAGAAATGAGGACATTTCTTGCTCATCTTTGACACTGTGGGCAAGATCCTTCATGATCAAGATTCTGCCTTTTTCTGCAAAACCTCATCTCTCACACAGCCCTGGCCCTACAGACCTCCCCTTCTGAGTGCCAACATGTCTCCTTTTTATCTTCAGGCATTTGTATTTGTGGTGCCTCTCGCCTGGATTGCTTCCCATCCCCCACCCCTGTTCCCTCCTCTGTAAAAGCCTAAATTTACTCACTTTTTAAAGACCCAGAGTAGAATTTAAATGTTTACATATAGCACTCCTCCACCATCTATTACCAGTTAAGACTGAATTAGGTGCACCCTCCCATGAGCTCAGGTAGTGCCCTGTATCCCATTCTATTCCATCCAGTTCCCTCTTTATCTCTGTCATAGCACCTGTAGCTCTGTTTTATGGAGCGTCTTCTTAGTTCGTCTCCTGTCCCCAGGGTGGTCACACAGTTGAAGGCAGGGACTGTTATTCTTTTCTTCCCTGTTGTGCTTTTAGTGTCTGGCGTAGACCTGAAACACAGTCAGTGAGTTGAGCTCCAAAGATCAGGAAGCCAGTTAAATGGTTGTGCTAGGCTCGTGCCCAGCCTCTTAACTCCGGAGCTCTTACCTATTACTCCTACAGACCCTATCTAGATCATTATTTTTTCCAGTGTGTTCCCTTGGTATAATTACATACAACCTTACCTTATCTTAGGTGGTAGGATTTCTTTGGTTTCATTAAACCCCTTCTGGAAAGTTATATACCTTTTCGTGGCTGATGTTTTTACTCATTCATTTATTCATTATGCCAACTAGTTGCTAGCTTTTGTGGATATACAGGTCACCATAGTTGTTTTTAAAAACTCTGTGAGGCAGACAAGCAAGCTGGCCCAAAATGCTTTATGGTATTAAAGGAATCTTCAGTTGCCAAATGCTTGTGCTTATTCGACTGAGGTAGTTGTCTCCTTGTGGGCCACAGAAAATCGGTGCGAATGACTGACTCTGTCATCTCCTCCCTGTCATTGTCCCATGTTATTACAACTGGTAATAGCATGACGTCAAGGCCTTTCTTAGCACTTCATCGTCTGAATTCGGCTTTGTTCTTTTCTATTAGGTGGTTTCTAAATACACTACTTTCTTACAAACTTCTCCACTATAGTAGAGGACTGACTTGCTCTGAGAATGAGGTTTCTGAAATCACTATGTTTCCCACTGTGAAAAAGATAGAAAAAGAAACAAAGGAATATCCTTTTGATACAGTGGAACTAGGAGATTTCTCTATAGTGAAATAGCAGCCATGATTTCTTTAAAATCAGCTCCTAGAAGGGAGTTGAGCTACTTCCTGTGCAGAGAGCGGTAGTTATCCGTGGAGTCATCCAGAAGGTACATGGTTAGCAAAGCTGGGGGAAAAAAAGCTAATTTGCAGATAGGATATTTATCTTTAGATAACAAAAGCCCGGAAATGCAATTTGGAATTGAAAAATATATATATATGGGTTAAAAGAAATGAACTTAGCTGTTTTGGAGTTATCCGTGGGTAGAAAAAAAAAGCTATGTGAAAATGCTTTTGGAATAACCCTGTCTCTTAGAAATGCGGTGAAGCTTTCTTTGCTTTTCATTGTGTGGGCATCTTGCTGCAAGCTCATTTTGTTGTTAAACATGAAGTTTTACAATGTAGATGTGCACTAAGAATTTTTTAATGGAGCAATTTAGAGCAGCTGCAAACTGCTCTGGAATTCCCAGGGATTAGTCGACAGACTTTTCTATGATTACAAATCCCACAGTGAGAGGAGGTGAGGCATACAGGCCCTGGGAAGGTGGGGATGGAAGCAGCGGAGCAGGAAGAAAGAGACTAACAGCATGCACAGGGATGGACAGACAGCCTGCCTGACTACACAGGTCTGGTTTTATCTACCCCGTTCCCCCTGTGTTTGCTGTGTTTGCAAGTTAACTACCTCATTCTCTCCTTGTTTACTCACCCCATTCCCTCCACCTGTATGCCTCTCCCACTACTTCGTGCAAGCCCAGCACTGCCCCTAATCCATGCTTCAAGCCAGGACTCACCAGTATACCCTTATTCTGGCTTCCTCTAAACTTGGAGAAGTGTTTAGAATTAGAGCTAAAAGGAATGTACTTGCTAGGTTAGAAAACGGAAGCTAAGAGACATTCAAGACTAATGCATGGTCGAAGAACTAGTTAATGGCAAAACAGATTAGAACATAGGATTCCTCAATTTCAGTGCATGTATGTTCCACCAAACGGGCATATTTTGTTTTATTATTTGTACTTGTCATTTTTTTTGTTTTATTTATATTTTCCAGTAATTTTGTGTGTGCGGTTTTGTTTTTTCCTTCTCTCAAAGGAAATCAAATTTTGTGAAGGGACCGACCACATCACTCAGTAACAGTATCTACCACCTATTGATTACTTATTATGTGCTAGTGATTTTCCAGTCATTTTCCACATATTCCTTGCAGACTCCCTCTGATGACAGTTTAGCCCAGAACAGGAAACTGGTTTCGAGAGGATAGATATCTGCACAGCTCGGCACGATCAGGGTTTGCCTGGTTTGGAACTCCCAGCTCTGAATGACCCTTCCAGAGTCTGAGCTCTGCGTCGGGACCCTGCGGCGCTTTCTCACCTGCTGTAGGCCTCGGACATTTTGGATACATCCTCTTGTGTACTCTCAGTGCTTGTTAACTAAGGACAGCCTTTTCTTGAGCGTCTATCTTTTCCAAGACATTTACCTCTATAAGTCTACACAAAGCCATCTGTCATCTCGTCCAGGTTATGTACGTTGATCCGATTGTTCAGAGATGGTTGTATGGAAATGAGTAATATGACAATACTACTTTTAAAAATCCATTTTACACATTTTGACTTATTATGGAACCTGAGTCTGAAATGAGCCAACCTGGAGAGTGTTCAACCATGAAATGCCACCCAGCACAGTACCTGGCACATGGAAAGTGGTCAGTCAATGGATGTTAAGTGAACAGATAAAAGGATAATTGTATGAAGTTAGGGTACCATTCATAGAGCATAACTATATATTTCCCAGTCATTGAAGGAAAGAAATAATGGTACACAACAACTTTTTATGTTGGAGATGCACCAAGTACTATGGCAAGTGCTTCACATAGATTATGGCACTTAATCCTTATAATCTGTTTCATCATTCCTGTCTTGCAGATGAGAAAATGGGGGTGCTAAAGCACATATATATGTGAAAGACATATATAGTCACACACACACACACACACACACACACACACACACATATATAATTTCATGCCTGATCCAGCCCTGGTAAAACTGTGATTATAACACCCTGCCCTTCATAAAACCCAGCAGGGTGCCTTTAATAACCTTTGATAAGCCAGCTCCCCATCTCTATACACTACCACGCTCTGGTCCTTTTTAGCCTGACTGTCTTTCCCGTTAAGATGCTGCCCCTACCCAGAGACTCCTGTCTAACAGATCTCCCGGTCACAGACTTGAGTTTCTCAGCGCATGCAGTCTTTTGTACTACTAGCCATCCTCTTAAGGGAAGCAGAGTTAGAGCTCTCTTTCCACAGCTTTCTGGGAGCTGCCTATTTCATGGCCAGTCCCATCAGGAAAGAGACTCAGTGTATGTGTAGGGCTTTCATTCTAGAAACCTCGAATATAACTATCACCGCTTTTAAAATTGTCTGTGTTCATGTTACCTGCCAAGACTGTCCACTATTAGCCTGAGGGTCTATGTAATATTCACAGTTCAGGTTATCAGTGTAAACCAAAACTCTAGAAAATAGACCCTGGAGGTACAAGCATGCTTTCTATCCCAGGATCATATTTCACTTGCCTGGGTCTGGAATGGAAGTGGAGAGAAGAAATCCAAAGCAAGGGTTGTTACCCCTAGGAAGCACAGCAAAGCTAGGAAGAAACCAGCCTAAAACATGTAGAATCTTCAAGAAAGAGGTGTTAAGCATGTTTTTCTTTTGAGTGAACACTTTATGGGATTAACAGATTTGTTAAGTTCAAACGCATGTATGAATAAATGGACACGTGCTTTATGCGAGCAGGCAGTGGTGTGGGTGTGTTAACACAATATGCCCCAGTGCATCTCAGCAGTTGCATTTCCTCCCTGCAAATTGGATAATCAAGTGCTGTTCCTCCAGGAAATAAAAATAATAACAAAAGCCTTCCTGATGTACCATCTACACTGAAAAGAAAAAAGTTTTAAAAAAATTGCACACTGAAGTTTCTAGAGGTGGTTTGCTTTTCTCCATAACTGGATACTCTGCCCTTAGAATCTGGTCTGTCACAGAGCGCAGGCACTCATTTTGTGGGAAGCTAATGTTTCCACTCTATGCCACAAAGAACACAACTCAGAAGCATCTGGATAATCCTTTTGTGATGCAGTGCTTTTGAACTGGTGGCGTAATTGTTACAGATTTCCAGAGATACAAAGAAGGAAGTAAAGCAGATTCTTGATTGGAGGGGACTGTTTGGATCAAGTCCCACTTTTTATGAATGTGTTTACAAGTCAGGTGGCAAGTGGAATCTACAAGTGGTGTCTAATTGTACCTCCTAGTATGTCCAGATTCTGCAACATGAATGGCTTTAATCTGTAAGATGAGTGGAAACTACCAATCTCATTCCAGATTGAATCGTAGGTCCAATTCATCCTGGAGCCAGAGGGGAAAGTACAACCCCTCTGCTTCATTTACTAGGCAGTCTAGATCAACTTCTGTTTCATTAACAGATGAGGATATGCTGTAAGAGAGAAGCATTGCAGAGGTTTGGTGATAGGTGCTTGTGCCCGTCTTTCTCTACTGTGTTTTTGAAGGCTTCATATCTCAGCCTGGGCTTTGTGTAGGGATGCCAGGCCTGAGGTACATCTGTTTCCTCTGATGGTAATGCAGGCCAGGGCCACATTAGGCAAGCAGTCTGTTCCTAATGCATTTAAAGTCTCAGAAAGCAAACCATGATTTTATAACTGCAGACTGGATTTATTTTCCTCCAGTTTCAACCTCAAGATAAGGTTGAAAGAAATGAAATTTTAATAGAATGACGTTAGGATGAAATTCCTAGTTAGTTAAAAATTAGCTAGAGATTTTGTTTATTGTGAAAGTCATGTGAGATCCTCTGGTGTTATATTTTTGAGGTATTTCACTTTCTGTTCAGGTACAAGCTGTCAGTCAAGGCTAATCAAACTGGCACAGTTAACATGATACATCATAAAATTTCACAATAATGTCAACCTGTAATTCTGTCAATCTGGTTAAGGGAAATGGGCTAAAAACAATATTGTCACTTTGTAGTAACACTCAGAAGGTGTTACAGAATAATGTTGCCATCGTCTCCCTAACTCTGTGCCTGACTTCCACCAGAGGCAGCCCTTGCTGCTAACACGTGGCCAGGTGGTCAAAGCCCTTCGTTGCTCTTGCTACTCATGAGATTTGGAGTAGGGCCACATAAATGGGGGATGCCACCCCACAGCACTTCTCCAGGCTGACCTCTTTGATGCATTTCAAAAAACAAAAAAAAAAACAGTGCCAGTATTTCACAGTACTTGTCTCATGTGGTATAATATGCATAGGCCTTGAGTATTCTTATTTATTCAGTCAGCTTACTTATTATACTTACCTTTTCTTTTTATGAACCTTCATTCAGGGGTATTTCAAAAGCATCCACTTGAAAAAGCATGCCCTTACTATAAAACACAGGCTGCCCATTACACAGAGCGATAAAGCACAGCTCCTTCTGCAAGCATTATGTTTTGCTTTGCAGCCCCAGGACATCATGGTTCCTCATTGAATTAGGGAGATAATAGACTCTCTACTCAGGAAGCCCCTGTTTAACATTGCCTGGGAATCCTTTGCCCGGATAGTGGACTCCTCTAGTTGGCAGGTCTTTCTTACAGCCAAGATGGCTGGATTGTAATTCTTAAATATTTCTTTCTCTCATCAAAAACCAAGTAAATGTAAAACCTTCTACATATTATTGTTTTAAAGCTGAGGAGACTTCCTGCAAATATGTCTTACCCAGATGCATAAACAGATGAAACAGTAATAGAAGTAGAGCTTCTCGGGTTGAAGTTGGAGGAGTAGTCCAGGCACAATTCCCTCTTACCCTCCCCTTCATGAACCACATTTTATAAGTGGCTGACATACATAATTTCTAGTGTTCCATTCTGGGACCCTTTATGCATTTTCTGGAATATACTTTGCCCTGACGTGAGACAAATTCCTTAGAAGGAAATATGTTAGCCACTAAAGATTCACGAGGTAGAGCAATTTTCAGGTTGCCACCGTTAATATGAATACATTTAAAGTTGCACAGGGATAAGAGGAAGATGAGGAAGCAGTCATACCAATGCCACCAGTGTGCTTGTTAGACCACCATTCAGAATATCACTGTCATGTCATGTCATGTCATGTCATACCAGTTGCATCAGTAGCAGCTCTGGTGACCCATCAGATATTCGAGTGTTGTCTCCTCAGGATTGAGCTTCTCTCGTTGGCCATCCTAGGCACTGGGCTGCATCCGTGTTATCGTTCTTGACCAACTCTCCTCATTTCTCTGCCTCCCCACCTTCTCTGCTTACTCATAGTCTTATGGTTAAAAAAATCTTGAGATGTAGAAAAGAAAAGTGGGATCCAATGGATTAGGAAAAATATTAAAAAATCAATTTAAAAGCATAGCCAAGAGTTACTGTAAAATTTAATTTAAAGCAGCAAAATATGAAGGTGGGCATGATAGAGATGATCGCTCCCTCCCCTTCTCACTTCCTTCCTCCTTTTCTCAACAAACATTTATTGAGCATCTATTTAGGGTAAAAAATCTTGACGGACAATGAAGATGCTATTAAAATCTTCTAAAAACCTTTTGAAAAAACAATATGATTCAAGTGATTTAATAAGTGTAATGATAGAAAAACAAGACAGAAAACAGGATGGCAACCTGCTTTCCCTTAATCAGTTCTGATAAGGAGCGTTCAATATGATGGAAAGCTTAACACCAGGTAATACATACAAAAAGAAAGATTTCTCATGCATAGTAGATAAATTACCTTGAAAAGGGTGGAAGAAAGGATCTTGTAATTATCAAATGATAAAAGTAATTGAAAAGAGAGATGCAAAATTCCAAAAATTAAAGTTCTATATTTTGCTTTATGGCCAAGTCTAAGAGGTAAAACTAATTTAATTCCAGCAATAGCTAAGCATTCAGAATTCAGAAGTTAGAGTATTAAATTAATATATGAAAATAGAGGTTTGTTAGTCATTTGGTAGTTCAAGATAAAAGAATCTTTGATAACTGAAGGGCGGATCATTATTCCAGTAAGACAATATTTACTGAAGAGTTGTAGGCAGTATGCTGTGCAGGTGCCAAGTAAGGCAAGATGTGTAAAGGGATGCTCACAAATGCCCATAGAACAAGGTAGAATGTGATGGTGCCATGAGAAGGATACAGATATTGTACAGCTGAACGTCAGAGGAGGGAGAGCTTACTTCTCTCCCGGAAAGCAGGACATGGCTCCATGGAGAAGGTTTCAGTGGTTTCTCGTTGCACTTAAGCTGTAGGAGTCTAAAATCATTCCCATGAAATCATGGTCTCAGCCCAGCCTACTTCTCTAGCTTCCTTTCTTTTCCTCTCCCACATTGGCCTTCATTCAGTGTCTTGAACTCTTCATGTTCTTTCCCTCCACGCTGTTCAGATATATTTCCTGCTGCATCCCAGTGTCCCGTTCTTTCATCTGTTTTACCTTGATTTTCACTTCCCATCTCATCTAAAGTGTACCTTCCTCAGGGAAGCTTTTTTGATGCCCCACACTAGGTCTGGTTCCTTTGTTATCAACTCTCAAGGGCTCAATTCTTTCCCTTCCATAGTCCTTGCAATTATACATCCATTGACGTGATGGATTATTCAATATCTGACTCCTCCACTGACTGTAAGCTCCATGAAGGAAGGGATAGTGTCTGTTTTTGCCTGACATTTTATTCCCAGTTTCTTGTGATTGGCATCTATTTCACAGTAAAGACATCTGTATTTGTTGAATAAAGGAGTACCAATGCTGGGCCTTAAAAGATGATCAGGAATTGCACCTTCCAAGACTGGAAAGTGAGGGAAGAGCATCAGCAGGGATGAGTGATGAGCATGCCCTTGGAATGTCAAGGGACTGATGAGGTCCGCCATTCCTGAAGCCGCCTGGAAGGAAGGTAGGGCTGGATCATGGAGCACCTCACCCTTGATTGCGATGCTGGAGCGTTTGGAATCCTGGAGTGGAGTTTGAACTGTTAGAGAGTAACTTCTTAGGACTCTAAGAAGGAAAGATAATTTCACAGGAAAAATAGACCAGTTTTATTTATTACAAGCTAAGATTTATAAAAGGATTTCAACAAATTTTGTTGTGGGATCACAAAAAAGTAGTTATACAAAAATAATATTTGTAAACGAGAACAGATTTCAAACACCAAGTGTCTATTATGCATAAAACACCATTCTGGCTACTGTGAAGAAGTGAACAGAATGTGGTCCTTGTCTCCTTCCTGATGAAGAGATAGGAGGGAGGGAGGATGAAGTGGGTAACTACACCGTTCAGCAAGAAACAACAGAATTTACCAAAATAAGCCTGTGATGAAGCCATGTGCTGATGACCAAGAGCATGATAAACACCTCCTAGCTCCTGTAAAGTAGTGGCTTAAAAGTAAACCCTAAAGTTGATGTCTTCAGTCTCCACCATTCTGAGGAGACATTAACAAAAGACTTCTTTTTAGAAGCCCTTTGCAGATCCTAAGAGCCTGACACCATATGTGGCACACGGCTGACGGTCATTCTTCTCCGGCTCCATCCTGGCCTCCCACAGCCTTGCAGACAGCACTCTGAAGATTCCAAAAAGAAGGCACATCCCACTTTTCAAATAAAGGACTCAATGGCAAACTTAAATACAAAGAAGAGCTGCTTATTGCCATCAATGTCAATTCCACAGAGTAACTTTAGGCTCAGTTGCCTAGGTAAAGCATATGGATTGGTTCTAAGTAAGCATCATGACCTGTAAATAATTGAGACTTAATTATTGTTTTCCAAAATTTTAATTAGGGTCCGTATGAAATATATTTTGTTTTAATTCAGGAGTAGTTATAGAGTCCATAAAGAGTGATATTGGTTCAAACATTTGTCCTGTAGAGAGTAAAGCCTTTATTTGCTGGCTGAAAGTTCAAGATGCCCTTTTGGTGAAAGACTGTATTGCTCACTTAGAAAAAATAGTCAGCCAGAACGCAATGGAATGGAATCAGAAATACTGTCTGTTTTCTTAAGCTAAGGCTTTAATATAATGTCCCTATACAGATGAAAGAATTAGCTCGTTTGATAATGTATGCTGCAGTACTTTGCAAATGCTAAAATCTTAAAGCAATGCAAGACATAACATATTCTACCCTTTGAAAGCTGAAGACTCTTAGTTTCCCCCAAATGTTTCCCTGAAATAAAAACAGTAAAAATGCAAGCTGTGACTAAAAACTGAGGAATTAGTCTTGATTTTCCGATGCAGTTCTACTGGCAGAGTGAGTTGAACCTTCATTCTCCCATGTAGAGAAAATTCACAAAAACTTAAATTTAATTCCTATAAGAGGTATTTTATCTCCATTGAAGGTGTTGCTGTCTAATCAATGTCTCCTTTCATAGATACACATTTATGTAGACATTATTCAGTGTATATACATGTACACCCATGTCCCAATACACACACATGTACACACACATGCATTCCTTGGTAATGAAAACTTCACCGAAAAGGTTGTAATTTTCTTTCATAAATACAGTTTCTAACACGCCGACCTGTCTGTGTCTTTGCAACATTCGTTTCCTGGTGTTAATTCAAGGTATTGATTTAAATCTATTAAGCCCAGTGGAGTTCTGTACGTCTTAGATAATGTAGTCCTAACAGATGAGGGCACCTGGGGTGCAGCTGTGAACCACCACTATATCACAATTATGTTTGGATGTGGATGTAACTATCTATATCGTAGAGATCTGCATCCAGATTTGCAAAGTCTGCATAAAAATTTGGTATCCTCTGAGAGTTACAGAATTCTGAGTAGAAATTCTCTCAACTCCATTCTTTTTGGTTCATATATAAACCAAAATGAAGCTAAACTGCCTATAAATGAGAACATAGGCTTAAAATGCAGTCGGCTTGGATCTAATCCCAGTGCTGCCATTTACTAGGAGTGTTAGCTGAGCAAGTGACTTGACACTCTTTGTGTCAGTTTCCTCACCTGTGAAAGAGGAACTCTACCTCTGGGTTGTTGTGAGCATAAACACGTGAACACACACAAAGCACTTAGATTATGTCATATATGTCATATGCTCCCAATAAATGTCATTCATTATAATTGTCTGGAAATGTTTATGTATACTGTTATTCAGAATATAACCCCAAAAAATCATGAAATAAAAGTGCCTAGTTCCCATAATGAGTAAAGGAAGATTTTAATCTCCTCCCTATATCTCTCCATTACTTTCATTTATCATTATTTTTAACTTGGAGATACTGAGTTATGTATTTCACTAAAAATATTGCCCAGTGGCCAAATGCTACCCATGGTCTTCAGTAATTTGACTCCTGGCTACTTAAGAGGCAAATAAAAAACAAAAAATAAACATGTACACCAAAACAGACATACTAAATTAAGTATGTTGGGTTCTCCTCGGTCCTGCTGTCAGGAACCCTGCTGCTTGCATATAGAAATAATCAATCTCGGATCTTTCCGTTAGGAAGGAGTGGGTGCACTGACATTTCCAACTCTTTCAGGAGAGCCTGCCTGAGTTCGCCACTTGGCTGATGTCAGAGCCTTGTGATGCTGCCGCTGCATGATTTATCGTCACAGCCAGTGTCACTTCACCTGTTCTAAGTTTTCAGGCTGCTGAAGGTGCATCCCTTCCTGCCCTCCTTTCAGATTGGCTTTATAGAGCTGGATGTACTGGAGGTTTAATCACACACTGTGAGGTGGATGGAGCAATTGGTTATTCATATCTTGGAGGCACTTTCTGCAGTGAAAGGTCTGTTGTGGTTTCCACTGAATCACCCAGATGTTCAGTTTTTTTTCTCAATTAGCTCTTTCACATTGTACCAGGATAAAGATTAAGTTTCAGGGAAAGCTTCACAGACTGGTCTTCAGCGACATTTTTGCCTGCCTGAGATGGATGAACTTCTACCATTTTTAGAAATTACTAGATCTTTGCTGACCAGTATACTTGATAAGTCAATATATTGAGATCAAAGGATGTGTTTACTTTTACCTTTCTAACGCTTTTCCTCTTATCAGCGTCTTTCCTGCCTTTGTTTTCCCTTTCCATCTGGTCTCTGAGTATATACCATGTGCACAGAGGTGTAGTACAATGTTTATTTTAAAGGATTCTGGGGAGATAATGTATAGGTAGGAATGTAGTTTAATAGTTAGTTGTCTAACCTGTTAAGTCCTTTTCCATATAAATGAAAAATATTAATAAATATTATTTTTAATCCAACCATATTTATGTAACTAAACATAATACCTGGAATTTGAATAATTGGAAAAACGTGAACAGAAATGATCCTTTCTTCCTTCTCCTAGTTGCCAGCCCTAACCCTGTCCTGTAATGGTGACTTCTTCAAGGGATGACCTGGGGGAGCCTGTATTAATTTTGTCATCTGCTTCACTCAAGTCACCCCTAATGATATGCAATTTAAATAAAAAGAGTGGGTTCTCTATGCAAATGAAGCTTCATGACTGGTCTACTTGCACCCCTTCCAGTGGATTCTTACCTTTAAGGTCCCTAATACAGAATCGGTGGAGCTGTCATAGTTCTATGTCCACGCACCAGTGCTAAGCTGGGGTATCACAGTGAATGTGTTACTTTGGCTATCTGGTGTCCATTCACTCTCCTCCTGGTATCAGTATTACACTTTTCCTCTGGGGTACCATTCTTATCCCACTTCTCAGGCCCTGAGTTTGAATTGAGTTGTTTCTACTTGTGATCTTGGGAATTGGTTTGAGGTTTAGTTTTTTCGGGTAGAGCTCTGGCTGCTTCTGGTTATGCCATGGTGAAGGGTTTAACAATGGACATGTGAGCCCTTTGCGGGACTTTTAGAAGAAAAGCACATTCTTTTCTCTGGATTTGAACCGAGAAGATAGGGCTTTGGCAGTGTTGTCAGCCATCCTACCACTTCATGGAGCCTGAGCTTGAAGACCATCAGGTGGAAGGCAAAACTCAGAGATGGAGAGAAACCCAATCTTGCTGATGTAATCTGAACCCCTGATTAAAGTGTTATCTGAAATCCTAGGTGCTAAGGCCTGCCTCCCTCCCCCCTCCCCCTCCCCCTCCCCCTCCCCTTCCTTCCTTCCTTCCTTCCTTCCTTCCTCCCTTTTTTTTTATACTTAAGTCTGAGTTGAGTTGGTTATTTTGTGTCTATGCTTAAGTTTGTGCTGAGTTGAATCTTCTCTTTCTCACTTAGAAGAGTTTTAATGCTACAAAGAGAGAGAAGTGGGGTGAAAAGCAAAGATAAAATATAAGGGATTCCAGAGCTTTTTTCCTTTAGAGTAGAATAAAATTAAGATCTAGGCAAATATTTGGAACATTATTCAGTGTCACTCAATGAATTGTTGAAACAGTTAAGTTCAATATGGTGGTTTCTGAGTAGGAAGTGATTGCTGTAAATACCAGGCACATGTGTTATAAGTCATGCAAAAGATACCATTGTAGTATAGATGTGGGTCATCCTTATGAAAACTTCTGTGCAGTGGTTTTGAATTAACTTTTAAAACTGGAGAATGACAAGATTCACCAGTATTTCCAATGACCCTGCAAAACCACTCAGTTTCTTAATTCAGATGGACTTAGGAAATCTTCCTTTGTGATTAAAAAGTATTCAAAGATTTCAGTTTAAATCTGTTTAGAAGCTTGCGCATCTTGAAGAGTGTTTAGAATATTCTTAGTATTCTGTAAGTGAAAAATATTTCTTGATGGCTTGGATAGCTATAAAGGTCTTGTTTTCAAGTGCGTTTAACAGTCTGAAGTCTGCGAGCTGCGCTTCTTATCGATTTTTATTTATTTTATTGACTTATCGATTGCTTTGAAGTTGGGCTAGTAAAACAAAGCTTGCTTTAACAACTACTGTGTAATATTGGCCTAGCTATTGTGATGAATATTGATTCTAGGGATTTAAATAAAGATTTTTCTACTTAAAACTTATTCCTTAAATTACTACAGCTTGACCTCTGCAGCACACTACTTGAAGCATAAATAGTACATTTCACTTCAAGTTTGAAAAACTTTAAAATTCTACCATCACTTTAACAAACTTGTGGGATATCGTGGGAAGTCTCTTAAGACTTCTGGTCAGTGGCGTACTCTCCCAGGTCTCCCAAAGCTAAGCATGGTAGGTGTTCTTGGAGAACTTGAATGTTAAAATGTTACTTGGGTTTGAATTTAACTACCTGAATGTTTGTGGAAGAGTGTGCGTGCTTTTGTAGCATTATTAAAATACTCACATAGGCGAGGAAATTCAGATGTTTTAAAGTTCAGGAACAATACCAGGATGAAACAAATCAGCTGTACTCTAAACTGTTTATTCTCTAAGTACAATAGTAGTGGTAACGCGTGAGACGATTTGTTTTCTTATGTCATATATCAATAAGCATATTTATTTTTAGTAGTTTTATGCTTTTTCCCGTGGCATGCTGATAGGTACCAACTTTATTATAACTACATAAATATATTTTCATATAATATAAAACAGATGGACCAACAGCTGTTCCAAGGAACACTGACCTATTTCTGCCATAATTTGTAACTAAAAGTTGGTGTGCACTGTTTGTGGCCTGCCTTCCCTTTTAGAGTGTTGGCTTTATGAAAGCAGGCATCATATCTGTTTCATTCACCAGCATATTCTCAGAATCTAACTGGATTCTCAATCAATGCTTTTTAGTAAATAAATGAATTAATGAATAATGATTAAAATAATGAACAAATTAATGAACAGAAATAGATTCTTGAAGAGAACTTAGGAGGGGAGGATTTGGATAGAACAACTTGTATGTAGGTGGACACAAAAACAGACATTTTTTTTTCTACTAGTAAGAGTGGCATTAAGTAATTTGGAAGACTATTTAGGGAAGCACCCTGCAGCAAGTAGAAATCTCAGAGCACTGTGGTGAAAGGATTAGGTTAAGGTCTCAAAGAGTGATGACACATCTAGTCCTACAGCTGGGAACTAAGTGAAATTCAAAAAATGATGGAGGAGTATTCAGAAATTAACAAGGGTCAGTGGTAGCCAGAAGAAAATTGAAATGAATTGTAACATGGGGGAAAGTGGTGAAATCCGATGATCATCTTGAGTCTGTGCATCAAAGTGTGAAAAGTCGTTGATGAAAGAAACTGAAATGAAGAATGATTTTTGGGTTTCGGAAGAGACTAGTTGCAGATATATTAGAAAGACATAAAATAGACGTAGACTTATATGAGACTAAAAATTAAGCCGTTTTCAGAGGAATACCTTTATTACCACTAACAGTCTGCATTACTATCAATACATAAGGCTCTTAGTGATAGTACTAACGGATATGAATTCCTACACACGGATGATCTGGCTAGTTCAGAATTTTCCAAGGTAGACAGAGGTATCTGAGCTTTCACGAGTTTCTTTCCCATTTCGTATCTCCACACAGGGCAGTCACACTCTGTATTTTAGAGTCCTGTAATGATGTGGAAGTGCTTGTAAGCTTCCTCACCTTTATTACTGCTTTTATTTATTTCTTTATTTTTCTGTGAGGATCAGAAAGGCTAAGGCCTTGATCAAGCTGAGTCACAGCTTTCTCATCTTTAAAAATGGCTTCTTGGGCTTCCCTGGTGGTGCAGTGGTTGAGAGTCTGCCTGCCGATTCAGGGGACACGGGTTCGTGGCCCGGTCCGGGAAGAGCCCACACGCCGCGGAGCGGCTGGGCCCGTGGGCCATGGCCGCTGAGCCTGCACGTCCGGAGCCTGTGCTCCGCAACGGGAGAGGCCACAACAGTGAGAGGCCCGCGTACCGCAAAAAAAAAAAAAAAAAAAGTCTTCTTGTGTCTATTGTATTTGGCAAGCTGTTCATATTTGATGACTCTTGGCCGTTAGGACTTGTACTTAACTCTGCAAGATATAACTTTGAACTTTATCCCCAGATACTTTTCCTCTTTTTAATCCTCAAAGTAATGTGGTGAAATTTAGAACCTTCATTCTAGGGTTACTTGTGACTTTTTAATGGTGAGTGGGATTGTTGTACTCCAACAGAGAGGGTACCAAGGATAATTACATAAAAGGACAGCCAATTATAAATTTATAATTTACAGGGGAAAATTAGAACTCTCCTGAAAGTTCACCTACTTTAAGAAACCTATTATGAATCCTGGAGCATTTGAAACACTAATATCAATTGTTATAAAATATTTACTGTGTAAATTTCTAACTCTTATTCATACTGTAAAAGATCAGAGTTCAGCGTGTGTCTATTACATGTGTAAAGAAACATTTCTACACAAGTTTAAATAATCAGAATTGATCTACAGTAGTTCTTTCATTTCCAGGTTCTCGGTTTTCTAAGACTTATTAGGAATTTCTGAACACAGCAAAAGTAAATGGGTGTTCTAAAATAATGAATAACAGAAAAATCAAATAAAAGCTGTTGCCTTAAAATAGCTCTTCATAGTATTAGGAGTCAGATACTTTCAGGAAAGGATGTGATACATCCTATTGTGTATCCCAATAATGTTTTCTAGAGAACAGCAGCGCGTTGAATAAGTGAAGAAAATAAGATGTCTTGGATTCCAATAACTGGTCTTGTGCTGTTGTTGTTATTGAGGGGTGGTAATTTATAGGACAGAAAGGTAGAAATTCACTACGAAGCTTTGATTTTCATTCTTATTAATGACTCATTTTAAGGTCTTGAGAAAACCCCTCTGCTGCTCTGCTTCAGAGTTCACCCTTGGAAGTCATTCATAAGATTTAATGTAGAACTTGAAGTTCAACTAATTATAATAGTCCACACTTGATGAGATGATTGAAATCCTCTATGGCAGTTGAATTAATTCAGTTATTCTTTTAAATTCTTTTTAAGCTATTTCAAATGTAGAAGTTAAATTATCCAGTTTAAGTCCTGTTTTACAAAGTCATCTTAATCTTACTCATAGAAAGTTAGTCCTCAAACACAACTCTTGTTTCCCTGTGTTAGTATCTATGGAACATGGTAAGCGTGCCAAAATAGGGTGTGGGTGGGTGATTGCATAATACCTAGTGGCCTGGATTTTACCTGTCCATACTTTTTTTCGTATCACCTTTTAGCCTTAAGGAATTTGGATGAAACATAAAACACGATATGTTTTCTCAGGGCTACATATGTGACATTGACCCTATTGTTATTTTTTGAACATTTGCTCACAGAGAAATTATTAGTACTACTAGTATTTTAACTTAAACCACTCATTTTTAAGTAACAAAATGGTATTAACTAGGCTTATTTGGCATATGTAATCGAGCAATCAGGAAATACTTTAAGAGACTCTGTGTGTGTTTATTTCATTTTGTGTAACAGTGCCTCCCCATATTTAGAAATATCTGGTGTAACAAATGGCCCCAGACTTGGTAAAACTATTATGTAAATTTCACATACATGCAGGTACTAAGTAATAAGGAATCCTACTGTCTCCTTCGGAAACAATCAGGATTTCAGACATCTTAGGCAGCTACAGTATACTCAATTCTAATTATATACAGTTATCTGGGTTTTTTCCAGATTTTTTAAGATATAATTGACATAATATTGTGTAAGTTTAGGGCATATAGTGTGTTGATTTGATACACTTATATCGTTACATATGCAAAATGATTATCACCATAGCATTAACTAACGCCTCCATAACATCATGTACTTACCATTTCTTTTACTGTTATCTGTTAATGTCCAGAAATTGGTGTGGATCTGTCTTGAAGCAGAAGAAGACAAGAGGTAATAAGTAACTAGGCAAATAATCACATTGCCCTGGAGAAAGGGAAGGATTTAAGAGCTAGAGGAAAGCTGTGATAAATTTTTTAAAGTGTGGGATTAGGGCTAATCCAATGGATGAACTGGAGGGAAGGAGTTGCCTTTTTTCTTGAATCGTTATTGTGTTCCAAATAAATAATATTATAATTTTTCCATAAATGGTGTTTAAACAGACCACTTTGCCTCCGACATTAGCTGTATTTACTTAATCAGAAAGGAAGGTAATTAGAATAACTCACTTGCCAAATTTGTCTAAATCCTTTAAGGCAATTCTGTTTTTAATGAAATACCACTGTGGAAGTCAATGTAGAAGCAACTGACTTTAATCTAGACAGGAGGATCTCATCTTGCAATGACTGAAAATGAGGACTGTCATGTTCCTCCTAAAGTCTGTTTGTTTTCACTGGGAAATGGAGCTTTTGCTAACAACTTGATGACTTTTTTGGAAGTCGGGAGTTATGCTTGATTTTTTAAAAAATTATATGGGTATTTTTTGATTTTTTATATATATATATATATATTTAAAACAACTGAAAAGTATGAGGGAGACTTTTTTAAGATAAGTAATTAGAAATGAAGGGATTGATTACAACTGTACCCAGGTTTTATAACCTTTTAAAATTACCACCATCTTATTTTTAATGGAATGACTAAATTAATCAATAGTACAAACGCTGCTGAGTTTCACTGGATTCTCCAAACTCTTTCCATCAGTGAGTTATATTACTATGTCATCCTTGAATAACCATGTTGCCTGTTTGGGGAAACATGCTCACCAAAAGTGCAAGTTGGTGCAATAATTTCAAAAAAAAGTTCTGCTTCTTGTATACCCTGGTATTCTCTGAGTTTGTAAGTTCAAGGCAAGCATGAGGATGTTTGATTTCTTGGCTTACTTATGGAACACTAGCCTAGGCTAGGGTAGGGATGGTGATGTTGGACTTTTAGGTTATTAGACCAGCATTATATGTTTCATTTAAACACAATTGTAGTATTTTCCCCATACTCTTAAAGTGCAGCAAAAATGAAGGTGAAATATTTATTTGGGAAAAAAACCTAGTATATAAGAAGAATGCTTGATTTATGGTATATATTGATATAAATTAGCAGCACATGAAAATTAATATTCTTACTATTTGACTAAAACTCACTTCAGGTTATTTTTCTTTCTTTCCAAGAATGCCTATGATTTAACTAGTAAGAAATGCTAAGACACTTTAGAAGTTCTAGCTGTAGATCACATTTTTCTCATAAACTGACCTAGTGATATTAAATTGGTACAAAGCTCAAAATCAGTATTTAATGGAACGAACAAACTAATTCTGCAATTTAACTCAACATTTGCAGTAAGATGACTTGTGCCCTAATGGCTTGTAATTAATTTTTCTGAAAGTCATATTTATGATAGTCTGCAGATTTGGGGCTTTATCTAATACATAATGTTCATTTTGAGCCTTTAATTGCATTTAAATTAAAATTGGCTTAGCAGGAAGATGAATTGTGGGAATGCGTCAAACCACCCAGCATGTCCTGAAGACGTGAGCCTGAAAATGCAATTTGGTGGAGATGTGCGGAATCATTTGGAGTTCATTAATTTTTATTGTACAGGTAGTTTTCCTAAAGTAGGTTATTTTCTTTGAAATTTATATTTATGTTTATGTCAATAGCTGAATATTGTATTAGCCCTCACATCTATTAGAGTTTATTAACCTGGCCTAATAGAGGTTGTTCATATTGAGAAGAGAGATAATTTGTGTTTGCCTCTCATTCTGATCTGGTGAGACTGGGCTGGTAGGAAAGCATTTTTTTGGAGCTGGGGGTTGGCAAGGCGGTCTCAGTGAAGGAAGTCAAACAAGTGTGTGTTCAGGATTCAGAGTAAGCACTCTGGAAGAATCTGGTAATGGTTCTGAGAAGACATTTTTATTCCCGACCTTCTAAGGCCTTTTAGCCTGAATAATCTTTTTCTCTCCGCGTGACTGAGGTTCTGACCTGGCCATGGCGGCGAAGGGTTATAGATGTGCAACTCCGTTTGGTGGCTTAATGTGCCAGGGCTTTGGCCAGCCAGCTTGTAAGTGATTCCTAACTGGCAGATGCTGCTGAGGTTATCCGATTTAATTATAATGTCACTTTACAATTATAAGGGAAAAGAGGTTTTTACGTGGTCTAATGAATACAAATTGTCCGCAATTTGAAAATACAAAGAAATAAAAATTAACATTTGTCCTCTTTGCCAGAGAATTTACATTTGTGCAACTGGTACTAATAAGTAAAATAATTCCATTACCTAAATTCATTAAACACATGAGCTTTTTATTTTGGAGGTTGTATATCATTCTTACTAATAAAATGACATTGTTGGCATTTGCCATTCTGGACTCATTTTCCCTCTTTGCAGACAGTGTAATTAGGGATGGAAAAAGCTTCGGGATGAGCAAATGCCTGCTATAGAAATGAATTATATAATTGTGGTAATGATTTTCCCTAAAAGTCTTTCTGCCAACTGTAACATTTTTTACCTCACCACGTTTGTGTGCATGTGTGTGTGTGTGTGTGTGCATGCGCGCATTTGTGTGCTGTCTTACTTCATGAAAATGTGGAAATAGTTCTCCATTCTGACAATCTGCTGCAAGTTCCTAGTTTGTGGTCGAAGATGATAGAAGCCCATATTCATTTAATACTCACCAATCAGAACCTGACAGAGGTATTGCTTATTTTCTCATTTCATCACTGAAGCATGCTGTTATAGTTTAGTCCCTAATTACTCTCAGACTGAGACGATCCAAATATCCCCATGGTGGTAATATTTTCCTGCCTGGGTGAGTCATTACGTTGTTTGGCAGGCTGAAACACCAGCCTTCCGTTGTTGGAACACTACCCCTCATGTAGCGCCACATCCTCCCCTCAGTGCTGTCTGCTCTGTGACTCGGGTCCTGCTGAGACATTTCAAGCTACCCTGTACGCAGTCACATTTGCCGGCGTTCTCTCTGACTGATTGGACCGCTGCCAGTTCCCTCTTCAGGGCCAAGGACAGGAGAATGGGGGGTATCTGAATAGAACTGCTTAATGATCTAATGGACCAGTGCCTCTCTCCCGCTGAGAGAGAGGGCTTATTTGTTTGCTGGTTACAGGAAAGGTCGGGGAAATCCTTTTCAACAAAGGCTGTGACAGTGGGAATGTGCAATATCATATGTTACTGGTGTTTGAATAACTTAATACCTTGGGTGTGTCCCACCCCGCCAACAACAAAACCAGACACTTTTGGGTCTTTATTTTATTTTCAATATCCTCCAGATGGCAGAAAATGGAAGTGATGAAGCTTGGGTTCACACAATAGTTTACACCAAATGCCAAATATCAGGAAGCTTCAGAGGTATTCAGTTCTGAGGGGCGTGATGAAGTTTGGAAATCTGCTAAAGATAGTCAGCCTTTCTTATAGAGAATCTTATGTGATTATTTAAAATTATATATATAAAAAAACTACAGGGATACACAACATCTTATTTAGTGGAACTTGAAAATGTGCTCTTTTTGGTTTAGACGGGTGCTTCTTAAATACTTTTCCGGGCTGATCTTTTCATCTGTTAAGCACTTCATCAAAATAACCACAAATAATTATTTACCACAACATACTGGGAAGTTTTGAATAAAAGCTTTTTAAAAAATTTCTTAAGTAAAGAAATGAATGCAATGGCATGAAATTGTATTAAAAGGACTTGAGTTACGATGCTAAGGATAGCATTCTAACAAAAAGTCTTTATGTATATCTGGCATTTTTCTTCATATCCTTGGTAAACAGTGCTAAGAGCTGTGAAGTGGTTTTTTAGATGGAGAAGGATCATTGAAAATTATAAAAGAAAACATACGGTAAGGAAAAAAAAAAAAAACAACTTAGATGAGCCAGGCATCACACTAGGGAAAAATTTCGTGAGAAATTAACTGACTCCAAGAGATTTAGATTAAGCCATGGAGGAGCGAATTGCTACTACAGTCTACTTCTATTGAGATGTTTATTTAAACAAAGAAATCATCAAACAATAGTTTGAAGGAAGTTTTTTTTTCTTTCTCTTTTTTTTGTATTTTCTGAAAAAGGAATAGAGAAGGCAGGAGAGGCTTGTCCCTCCATGTCACGGTTCACCTGCCCCGGAGGTGGAGGGTAGGAAGGCTTGCAGGCTGCTCACTCAACTGTATTTGACTAGGGCCGTCAGCCCCTCAGCTCTCACAAGCATTGAATATGTCAAAAAATCTTTCAAAGAAAGTATAAATTTTAACTGGGCTGCTTCTGGTTCATATATAATGCTGTTTAAAAAGCTTCCAGCATGTTGATGTCCAAGCGGCTCTCGGATGTGTGGGCTGTACCGCTCAGCTGAGGTGTTGGTGGGTGTGTGATTCCAAGCAATTAGGATAAGAGACAGTTGGTACAGATAATTTTTAGATGTCTAAGAAGGCTTTTTAGATATCTAAGAAGTATCTTGTCAGGCAGTGTGAAGTTAACCCTTTTTTCAAAGAGGTTGGCTGTGCCTAGATCATGATTTTTTCTACAGGGTCTTCCTCTTGAAAGGAGCTTCTTTCAAGAGGAAGATTTTATATTTATTGCTTACTTTTTAAAATGGACTGCAGAATGCTTTATAAGAACAAGTTATTACTGGGATTAACATGGTGATAATTATTTTCTGAGTCTGCCTTCCCCTGACGTGTTAAAAGCTAACACTCAGCTTGCTATGGGGTTGGGGAAGGTTGTTGTCCGTATAGACCTTGTGAGAAGTCCTTGCCCCGCAGAGGGAGGAGAGTCGCTCCAGCACCAGTTGGAATGTAGGAAGGGTGATGCATGGACAGTCATGGTCTTCAGGTCCTTGGTATGATCCAGTTTGGTTTTGCTTTTACTGGTATAAGAATAAAGAAAGAGAGAAACAACAAGGTCCTACTGTATGACACAGGGAACTATATTCAATATCCTGTGATAAACCAAAATGGAAACGAATATGAAAGAGAATATGTATATGTATGTATAACTGAGTTACTTTGCTGTATAGCAGAAATTAACACAACACTGTAAGTCAACTATACTTAATATAAAAAAAGAATAAAGAAAGAAATATAGCCATAAAGTGTATGAAAACATGACCTTCAGCTGCTTGAACTTACTATTTTCTCAGGCTCACATGTAGAGGATGAAGGGTACAATATTCATGCATACATATCTCACCCCTGATTGGAGTTTAGAGATGTTAAATGACGTTTTTAGAAGGGTAGCCTGTGGATGTCTGAAAAAGCAGCCCACATCTCTTTCTCAGCTAGTATGTGTAACATCTTTGAAAAGTGGGGCTCTAAGGAGAGTTGTTTATCCCTGGTGCCAAATTTCTCTGCATAATGTATTTCCAAAAAATTACTGGGGGATTTCCTCTGAGGAAAGAGGAGATGGGGGCACAGAATTGACAAAAATGAGTAAAGAGGAAGACAGACCCTCACATATTGAAGAACAGATTCTGTAGTCCTGATAGCTGGCAGAAATGTTAAGTGCTTTTCACAGTCAACATTCAAACAGATTATCAGATGGCATATTTCACCCTGTTGTTACTTTAAATGAAGTGACCATGAAATCAACAAATCTGCTGTCAGGTGCCTGTCACTAAGATAGTTCTTCCTGTCACACAATGCCTCACATAGCAGGTAATGTGTTTTTAAGAATCAGTCCTGTGTCACCTCATCAAGTCCTTGTTAAAAAGATGAAATAAGACGGATGGTGTTGTCTACCATGGAGTTGACTGAAATTCAGTAGAATGAAATGTACAGTCCACAAAGAAATGCTTCAAAGAGAGCAATGTGGATCCTGAGGAAGAATTGCTATCTCTTCCTACCCTCTTATAGACCTTTGCTTGTGTTCTTAGGATCACTCTGCACTCTGTCTTCTTCATTAAATTCTAGACTTCAAATGAATTAGGTTAGATTTTGAATTCAGTGATGAGGGCTAGGTGACGTGGGTTTGCACTATTCTAGCATGTGATTCTGCAGAATGCTACAACAAAATTGACTTAGCATCTTTGGGCTGTGCTTGCTTTCCTTTTTTTTTTTTTTTGCGGTACGTGGGCCTCTCACTGTTGTGGCCTCTCCCGTTGCGGAGCACAGGCTCCGGGCGCGCGGGCTCAGCGGCCACGGCTCACGGGCCCAGCCGCTCCGCGGCATGTGGGATCTTCCCGGACCGGGGCACGAACCCTGTCCCCTACATCGGCAGGTGGACTCTCAACCACTGCGCCACCAGGGAAGCCCTGCTTTCCTTTTTAGAAGAGAGAGATTAATTTATTGAGCTTTCAGGGGTGTCACAGAGTATTTATGTTGAGGTCTCTTACTGCATTTGCGGGTATTGTTTGAATTTCATCATTGTCCCGTTTCAGCTATCCTTAGGCAAGATGCTCTCAGTATTTTGAAATGATGATGGAAGTAAAGAGAAAAATCAGAAATCTAAATGTAAACCATGTGCGTATTGAAAACCATATGACTGGTGCAGTAAGCACTCAGTTTGCCTACTGATTGATGATGGTTTTTGTTTGATCAGAAGCCTTGTTTATACAAGAATATATTGTATGTGTGAGTTTGATTTGGTTTATTATTGGTCATAACTATGATTTTCTCTTTAGTAAAGGGTAAAGCACTAGTACTAGGTGCACATTAGGTACAACACTGAACCTACATAACCTACAGCTTCTAATTGGAATTACTGATGCCATGAAGCAGTAGGTTCTTTGAATGCTACCGAATTTATATCATCTGGATTCAGTAATGCAGCACCAAATCTTGTTGTAGCATCAAAGTCAAAATATCAGGATGTGGATTAAACTGTAGGAGCCTTGTTATTCATGCACACATCCATCCCACCCATCCAGTCCTTACTGAGTAATTATTAGGGAGCCATACTAGATTTGGTCCTAAAAAAAAAAGAATGAAAATCAATACCTGCATCCTAGGAACTCAGTCTGGTGGTAGAGACACACAAATGATTGTTAATACACATGAGTGATTGCTAAAGGTGAAGCTGGCCTAAGAGAGGAGGGAAGGTGGTATTTGGCAGGGAGCTTGAAGGGTGAGTAGGAGTTCATCAGGGAGACAGTAGAGGGAGGGTATGCATGCCAAAGCCTGGAGGGGTAAAGGGCATGATGTTTGGGGGAAGGCTGAATAATTTGGTTGGGCCATAACACAAGGAAGATTATGTTCCAAAATCTTCATTTCTGAGTGGTTTCTAGAGAGAGAGGGGCTGCCTTAGAGCAACATTAACACATTCGGTGTGTTGAAATATAGTGGTTAGAACTGCGGTCGCATTTCAACATGGGTATCGTTATGGGAGAATATTGAGCTATTAACAAATCAACCAAAGGTCTTTTCAGATAAGAAGAGCTTTAAGAAACATCTCTATAATTATTATTTATTGTTAATATTGCTACTACTATTATGTAATTTCCCATATATCTTCTGTATATTTAGCATTGGCCTTTTTTCTTAGCTATGTCTAGACTTCCATAGTTAGATTTCTAGGTGTTCTTCTCCAGGTTGCATTTATAATGAGACTTGCAGTTTTCTTCACACTTCCTTACAGCTTGGTTGATAAAAATCACAATTTGTTGTGTGTATGTGTGTGAAATATTCAGCTAGATAATCACACCTGTGGGCTCTTGTAACAACAGGAGTAATGTAGGTTTTTTTCCTAAATTGCTGTATTCCCATTACTACTTGGATTAAAAAATTGCAACACTGAGTTGGCATTTTTACTGCTTAAAGATTTTGACCATAGAAATACCAGTTGTAGTTTTAAATTACCTGGTCATGTCTTCAGTATTATTTTTGATATGTATTACACATTATGAAGTAGGTTGACAAGTATATTTTCCTTATGCTGTGGTTATTGATTCTTCCAGGCTTTGAAGTGAAACTCTGTACTTGAATGCATGTGGGATAATTAGTACGTTTCTCAGATGTTGTGAGGACGATTGAAACAAAATCAAATGAAACACAAAAGCCTTAGATACATATATACACAACTTTGGGAGATAGGAGAAACTATTCATAATTTTATTAACTCGTAGACATTTGAGTTTATGATTTCCTATTATTAGTCAGTATATATAGGATTATGGTAGTTGGTCGTTTAATTACAGCATCCATTTAGAATATTCTAGTGTCTTAATGTGTTTATTGGGAATTGTGGGTCTTGCTTTTCCTGTCCTGAAATGAGCTCATGAAAATGCATGAATGCTCTTGTCATTTGTGGTGGCAGGGGGTGTTTTTGGCAGTACAATAAGTTTTTCCCTATAAAGAATAGCTAGGATGTAGCGGTGGAGTGTCGGAATGCATGGAGATCAGATTAAATGTATTTGAATTAGTATCTCTATGGGTTTTATATCTCAAAGTCAAAATAGTCATTCTCATCAGATAAAAATATTCTTGACTGGAGAAACTCTGATCCAGAAACAATCTATCATTTGAATCCCCTGATTGTAATATGAATGGATATTCAAGTTCTAACACACTGAGAGTTACTGCTGTATTCCAGTGGTTTATTGAATCACAGTGCCATCTAAAGCGATCCTCTAAGAGGAAAACAAGTCAGAATGAGTATTTAGATACCAACTACCAGGGCGCCTCTCTGTAGCACAATTCCTGATGGTAGAATTTATAAACGAAGTGTCTGGCTGGCTCCTCATACAGGCAGTGTTAATTCCTGAAGCACAAAAGGCCTTGCTATAGGGCACTCTTTATCTTTAGCGTCCTGTGACTATAAAATGATGTCAGCGTTATAAAAAATTGAGTGTATATGCATGCCATCAGTAGCTGTGATATCGGTAAGTATTTACAGCTAAGAAGCCAATTGTAATTACTTGATATGATCCCTGTCATTACTTATTTTAAGTCCTCAGAACCTTAAGCTTGAATTGCTCCACCATGTCAAACTTTGGGATTACTTCTTAAGTGATGAATGATGACTGGAGGCATTATACCAAGGACTCATGCCCACTTTTGGTTTTGGAAAATAGGAATCTCTATAATTGTGATATGATATTTTTATTTAAGTGGTCCTGTGGGTCATATTTGCTATATTTAAAGCATTGTTTCTCTTTTACCTTTCAAACGTTACCCGTAATTTGTTGAACTCTATTCAGAGGCTGCAGAGGCAGTGTTTCCAATATATATAGCCTGAAGTACTGCATTTTTCTTGTTGTTGATTTATGTTATTTGACTATTTCCTGACTTTTTTATTCCCCTTGGGTCTCAAAATATTATATATGGCGTTATTTGACTGAAGCAAGTAGACCACTTTATAAATAAGTGTCTGACTATAGATTCTTAGTTGATAAGAGATAAAACCTGAGGCAAATTCAAATAGCATGTCCAAACGTGGAACATAAACTTAGCGACAGTCAGATACAAAGTATATCCATTTTGGTATAAATACTTGTTTTAAATAACAGATTTCCAAAACTTATAAATTATTAATTAAGTTATTTGGACGTAGTATAAATAACAAGGTTTTTAAATCACACAGAACAGATTTAAAATATTAGATCCCTTCTTTACTGGGTGTGAAATCAAGATTCTCTGACCTTCAGTGTCTCCTCTGTGAAATGATGACAATGGTGTCTATATATAGCGTTGGGATAAGAATTAGAAATAACGTATTAAAAGTACCTGACTCATACTGAGGATCAGTACATGGTGGTGGTTGTTATTATTATTTAAAATTACCCCTTCCCATTGGCCAATGAATACATGTATTAATAAAAACGTACTCTAATTGGATGATAGAATATCATCTACATAGAGAATATTATCTATACATGTAATGAATGGTATGTCTGCAGCAGATACTAAAAACGTATGGAATGGAATATGGAACTCCAGTGCTTACACAATTTGAATGACAAGGAAACTTTCTAACTTTACTATTTAACCTTTAGCAAAATTTGACCTGGTTTGCTCACAAAATCAAGCCTAATTTGTGGCAAAAGAAAGCTTTCCTTAAAAAATGAAACAATGAAAGTAATATTTCTATGCATTAATTTTAATCATCTTTGCCAGCCAATAGAAGCCATATTTATTAAAGACTAAGAAAAAATAGAAACCTCATCCATATCTTAATGAAGTTTATAATCTGCTTGTAGAGAACAGTATTTGTTAAAGATCTAAATAACAAGTTCATAGCACCAAGTGGCAAGACAAAATGATGAAAAACTATATATGTAAATACTAAAGGGATATGGAGAATGGGCAGTAGTTTAGTGTTGAAATGCTTCTTGGAGGAAATGACTGGAATTATTAGCCGATAGGAAAGGAAAAGGAAAGCTATGAAAAGGCACGTTGGTGGGTTGTCTCAGGGAGCCAGCAAACAAACGCCTATCTGAAATTGATGGACAGTGTTGTCAGTTTAAGAAAAATTATGAAAATTTGGGCAAAAGATCTTTACCAGTTTCAGTTTTATTCAGTAGATGATAGGTACTAGTTTTAGGCTTTTCAGCACTGAATAGATTCTTTATTGCCTTATCTGTGTATCCAAGATGAGGATGGAGTCGTTAAGAAGTGGTTGGCAATGTTAGAAGGTAAACAGATGAGAGAGGAATAAAACTAGGCATGTGTGCTTCAAGCGAGGAGATTTTGCATGAGAAAAGAGGAGGTATGGTTTGGCAGTAGTGGGGAGCTAAGCTGCCCTTATTCCTAGGCAGTTAATATGCATGTGTGTGTGTGTGTGTGTGTGTCTGTGTGGGTGGGTGGGTGGGTGGTGTGTTTGGTTGGGAGGGTTGTAGAGAGATATATAGCCTCCATTTAGAAGAAGGTGTGGGGAGAGGCAAACTTCAGTCAGAGTAAGAGATAAAATGTATGTTCTTTGAGGAAATTGAGGATGAAGGATTTCATGTACAGTAGAATGGATATTACAGGAAGATTCACCAGTGGGAATAGCCATGGTAGTAAGGTGGCTTGGGGTGAAGAGGAGAGATCCATGAACAAATGAGAGTAAGCATTGGTCAGAGCGACTTGGATTGTGAATTTTGTTGCTAATCCCAGAAGCGAAAGATGTGCATGAGATTTGTTAGCGTCAAGTTTCCCAACTGTAACAGAGCTGTTTTGGTACCAGTACTGGCTAAAGGTCCCAGTTGGTGACAGTGCCTGGTTTATTCATTTATAACCTCAGTGTGGAACAAGTATCTCAGGAAAGTTAAAATTGCAACTTCCTTTTGCAGTTTTACAGGGAACAGTCATGTGAGAAATAATCTTTATACGTTGAGGCTTACTTTTTTCCTCTATTCTGTCTTTTAAGTAGAATTAGTGATTCCCAGAATCATCTAAAAGAAAGAGCTCACTGAGCATTGAATATGTATCAGTTACCTTAATTGCAAAATTATGCTTCAGATTTTAGGTCAGCAATTTAAAGTTTGCACAACAGGTTTGATATGAAGGAAGTCAATAGATTTTTCTCATACATGGCTTACATATTGAGTTCTTTCCTGAAATATATATCATCCTGCAAGTGGAAAATGTATTGATCAACAATTGATGGATTTTTTTTTTATAGCATTATGTGGGTTTGGCTGTGCAAATTGGATCACGTGAGGTCCAGGGTGGTAATATGGCATCTTGCAGACTCAAAGAGGCTCTTGCCCTGCAGAATCATGAACTTGGATGATATCTCTTGAGATATTACTTTTAAGCTCCAAATAATTTCCCTTTAGCTCTGAATGTGGGGATCTATACTAATTTGCATGACTATACTAGTCACAGTGTTGATTTATAAAATAAATTCAATCCATTTCACATCATACAAGCTCTTGTTGCATTGCTTCTCATCTGAGTTGTTGAATGTCCTGAGGAGAGGCACATCTACTCTTGAACTATCACTAGAAAAAAGTTGCAGGTTCTCTTGTGCATGCTTTAGGATAAAGAAAGCATGTCATGTACTCTTAGAGCTGGAAGGGATATTAGAGGTCAACTGCTTCCTCTCTAACATAAAACAGGAATCCCCTCTTCAGTACCCCCAGGAGTGAGCCAGAAGGGGAGGTATTGACTCAGTCTGAGGAAGAGCAGTCACACCAAGACCTCAGAACTGAAAGGGATTGAGCTGTGATGTGATTATTCAAGCAAAGGCTTGAGTGAGCGGATGAGGAAGTTTGATTAGATCACTTCTACAGTTCTTTCTAAAATTCTATAAAATCGTACCCTTTCCAGTTTAACTGGATTTCAGGTTCTGTATAGGTGTAAGGGGGAAAAAAAGAATGCTAACCTTGCTGGAGGATTTAAGCAAAACAAATTACACTGAAAAAGAAAGCATAATAATGAAGAGGCTAGCTTTCCATTTTGAGAACATCTCAAAATGACAAGGGAAGAACATAGCAAATGGCTACTCAGCACTATTCATGATAAAACAACATGAGCTTGCCCCATGGCAGAAATGTTTCATCCCAGCAGCTGAAGTGTTCTGAGAACCTACAACCTCTGTTAGGCACTGTGCTGAATGCTTTTGCTGTATCATTTTCTTAGTGTTTCCAACATCTCCATGAGGTAGGCGTTCTTATTACCCTATGAGGAAACAAAGGCTTAGCAAAGCTAAGTAGCTTGGTTAAAGTCATACAACCAGTGAATGGAAGGGCTAGAATGCAAACCCAGAGCAACACCTAATGGCTGCCATAGTATAAACCTTTAACCACTAAAAGGAAAGGCTTATGCAGCTTATAGCCCTCATTGGTAAGTCACGCATGTTGAAAGTATTGTACTCAAGAATATAATGTTTTCCCATATGATCCAGCAATTCCGCTTTTGGGTATATACTCAAAAGTGTTGAAAGCAGGGTCTCAAAGAGAGATTTGTAAACCTGTGTTCATAGCAGCATTATTCACTGTAGCCAGAAGTTGAAAGCAACAGATGAATGACTAAACAAAATATGGTGTATATGTACAGGGGACTCTTACTCAGCCTTAAAAGGAAGGAAATTCTGACACATGCTGCAACATGGATGAACCTTGAGGACATCATGTTAAATGAAATAAGTCAGTCATAAAAAGACAAATGCAGTATGATTTCACTTATATGAGGTCCCTAGAGTAGTCAGATTCGTAGAGACAGAGAGTGGAGTGGTGGTTGTCAGGGAAGTAGGGAGTAATTGTTTAATGGGTACAGAATTGCAGTTTTGCAAGATGGAAGGAACTCTGGAGAGTGGTTGTACCATGATATAAATGTATTTACTACCGAAATGTGCACGTAAAATGGTTAAGATGGTAATTTTTTTAATTAATTTATTTATTTTTGGCTTCATTGGGTCTTCATTGCTGCATGCCAGCTTTCTCTAGTTGGGGCAAGCGGGGGCTACACTTCGTTGCGGTGCACTGGCTTCTCGTTGTGGTGGCTTCTCTCATTTCAGAGCACGGGCTCTAGGCGCGAGGGCTTCAGTAGTTGTGGCACGCAGGCTCAGTAGTTGAGGCTCGCGGGTTCTAGAGTGCAGGCTCGGTAGTTGTGGCGCACAGGCTTAGTTGCTCTGCGGCATGTGGGATCTTCCCGGACCAGGGCTCGAACCCATGTCCCCTGCATTGGCAGGCGGAATCGTAACCACCTCGCCTCCAGGGAAGCCCAAGATGGTAAATTTTAAAAAATGTCACGATGTCTACAGTCTATCTCCAAATGTTTCCCAAAATTGTGTGTGTGCATGTTTATAGATTGAGCCACAGTTAGCAAATATTAACAACTGTTGAATCTAGGGAGAAATTATATGGGTATCAACTACTGTTTTAATTTGTATGTACATTTGAACATTTGATAATAGCTGAAGGAAGTGTAAAGTTATGATAGACAAAAATGATTCCATGCTTACTTAATATTTAAAGTATTAACCGAATGTCCTTCAAGTTACAGCTTAAATCCAACATCTTCTAACACATTTTCTGAGTATTCCAAGTCCTACTGACTTATCTGTTTAATATAAATAACAACACTTACAACCCTCCAATACTAGCTGTATCCTCCAATTTTATTGTATGCAACTGTTTTAATTATCTATTGCTGTATAACAAGTAGCTTCAGTTAAGTAGCTTCAATTAACAATGCTGTATAACAAGTAGCCCCAAATAAGTGTCTTCAATTAACAATGAGCTAATAGTGTTCATGAGTCTGTGGATTGTTGGAGAGTTTTTCTGCCGGTCTCACCTGAGATTGTGTGTCTGCACTCACCTGGCACATGCGCAGAGGTTATCAGCATGTTAGGTTTTCCTGCGTGTGGCTTCTCTACATGGATAGTTCAGGCTGCTTCATACAATGCAGGTCTCAGGCTGGTGAGACTTCTTACACGGCAGCTGGCTGCGACGAGAGCAAAACTGGAAGTTACCTGGCTGCTTAAAGACTAGGCAGAAGCTGGCATGGCATCACTTCTGCCACTTTCTATTGATTAGAGCAAGCCACAAGGCCAGCCTAGATCCAAGGGAAGGTGAGATAGACTCCACCTATTTTACCTTCTTTGCTGCTCTTCCCACCTACTGTGGGAGAAGCAGCAAAGAATTTACGGCCACCTTTAGTCTACCACAACGTTGAAAACTGTTCAGTCTGTCACATGCTGCAGTTCAGATTCTGCCTTAATGAGTAAGAGGCAGCCCTTGCTCTCTTTGGTAGCACAGTTCAGTCCTGTGAAGGAGGAAGGAAACTGACATGGATTAAGTAACTGTGGGAAGCACAGTGCCAGTTCCCTGTCCTTTACAGAAACTCCTAGGGTAGCACTGTTACTATTTATGTTTTATAGGTGAGGTAGCTGAGACTCTACCTGGTCAAGAGAAGCTGCTGACTGAAAGTGGACAACGTAGAGAAATTCGACCCCAATTCTGCTTTGCTCTTTCCTCTTTCCTAGATGCTTCACATGGAAAATAAAATAGAGAGAAAATTAGCCTCATCAACTTGTAAGATCCTTTCTAGTTGTGCCACCAAGTTGATCCAATGGTATATAGCGAATGCATTATACTATACAATACTAGCCCTGCCCCTTCCAGCCTCTCCTTTTTCCTTTCCACACCATCAATATGCAGCTTCCACTGTACTCTAAGATGCTCAGGATTATAATTCAGTGTTTGACCCCATGTCTGCACGATAGCCAGGATATGTCCCACACCATCCTCATTGTCACCCTTCAGGTCCCGGCTGCGTCACCCCCTTGGTAAAGCACACTCTCCCTGGCCTGCTTTCCTGTGCACCTTCAGCGCACTCTGTGAAATCCTGCAACGCAGCGGTTTTCAGCTAGGGGCAGCTTTGCCCCCAGGAGACGTTTAGCGATGTTTGGAGACATTTGGGATTTTCACAGCTGGGGGCGTGCTACTGGAATCTAGTGGGCAGAGGCCAGGGATGCTGCTAAACATCCTATAATGCACAGGACCACACCCCCACCCCATACGCACATACAGCAAAGAATTATCTGGCTCGAAATGTCCAGAGTGCCATGGTTGAGAAACTTCACACAGAGCATTTTGTCACATTGACTTGTTAGTTGTTTACATGTCTGCTTCTTCTGATAAATTATGAGTTTTTTGTGAACATGTTTTATTTTTCATGATTGTATTACCAGCATATGGCACATGGTAGGCACTCAGTGTATGTCTTCTGATTGAATGAATCAAACCCAGAATATGACCAATGCAATAAGGGAGGTATAACAACAGTGGAGTGGAGCTTAAAGGGAAGAGATTTCTTTCTACTGTGACTGGTCAATCAGGAAGGATTTTGTAGAGGAGGCGGGGTTAGAGAAGCCATCAAAGGAAGAGTAGGGTGCTGAGCAGCAGAGGAGCACTTGAGGGAAAGGGAACAGTGTGAACAGTATTTGGGGAGAGAGAAGAGCACTGTGTGCCTAGGAAAGAGCTGTGCAGTGTGGCTGGAGCGTGGTATGTATACGGAGAGAGTAAGACGGTAAGACGTAGGGCTGGGAATTTTTGACTTGGAATCACTGCCTAGAGATAGCACATTTCAGTCGTCAGTAAGCACACTTAGAAGGTTTCGAATGGGAGGGGGATCAGTGTTGTTCTTAGGAAGATTGTTCTGGTAACAGGGCATCAGAAAGAAAAGAAATACAGATTCGTTGAACAATCATTGCTCTTGTTCAGGTACTGCGTATCTCCTCAGAGATGATGCCGTCGGAAGCAAAAAGGAGAAGGTGGACATGAGAAGTGATTTGACACCCCAAGTAGATGGCAAGCTGGGTGAGGACTGGAAGGGGGACATTTACATCGGTGTCACCCACAGCGCTTCACCTGGCAAAGGAAGCACGTAGAATACATGTTCAGTACGTGCATGAGGCAGTTGTAATCTATTGAGGCCAATTTCCGTATATAATTGGGAAAACTAATCCCACTTCTTTCTGGAAAAGAAAACATAGAGTTGCTGATGACGAACATTTTGTTAATTGCTTGATCAGTGGTAAGAGAGATGGCCAGTGTATAAACTTCAAACAAGGTGAAGAAACCACAGTTTGGAGGATTGAATCAAGACGGGCTAGAACGTCCTTTAGCTTCTCCAGCCGGTGCCTCCATGCTGAGTGCTCTCCTTGTCCTGTGCTGGGGAGACATGCAGAAAACCGCAGAGAACATCCCCTCTCTGAGTGACGGGAAGCACCGCGTAAGGATGAGTTTCTCTAACCTTCGTGTATTTATTTTGTTATCAGGGTTTCGCACACCTCCCCTAGGGTGGAAGAGGTAATTAAATTTTAGTATAAAAGGCTTCCTACCAGACATCAGGCTTCATGGGGGAATAAAAGTAAATAAATAGATAGCAAGGCCTATCAACCAATGATTAGAGCCTGTCCTGCTTAATTAGTTCAAAATAACTTCAAGGCAAGATTGTGGAGATTGGTAGACACTCTAGAGTTGACCAACACAGGATGGGATTCAAAATGGGGTGGGATTTATCTTTAAGAGGTGGTATGGGCTGGCAAACAGTGGGAAATAGAGTAGGCTATCTTTTTGGCTTTTTCAGTAACTCCTGAGGTAACCTGTGTAAGGCACACCTTTATTCAGATTCTCCAGTCTCATTGTGAATAAGAGTAGAACAATGTGGTCCTTACACTCTGCTTGGGGCAATTTGGGGGTCAGTGTAATTCATGTCCATAGACATAATAACACAGCAGAAAGAGAGCATGAGTACTGAAGCCAAATTGTCTGGGTTTGACTCTTAGCTTAGTTACTTCCTAGGTAGGTGACCTCGAGCAGCTGACTTGAGAGTACTCTGCCTCGGTTCCTTAACCGCAAGACGGAGATAATGATTGGCCCAGCGTCTCCATGTGTGGTGATGGGTTAATACATGTAAATCTCTTAAAAGACAGCCAAGAACAAAGTAGGTGCTCAATAAGAGGAAGTCCTTTCTGTTACTCGCTATTACTATCTTTATTTTATTAATTCTTTAGTGGATATATCATACTTAAGTCAGTATATAAATAATTCTACCCAATAACTGGAAAGCCCTTAAGACACAGCAAACCCCAGCGTCAGTACTAGTCCTACAAACAAGAATTATGTGATAAGCCTTGAGAAATCAGTAGGATTTAGACAGGTAACGGGGAGCAGGCATTCCAGAGACAGCTGACAAACCTACAAGAGTAGATATTAAGCCAGTTAGGTTTCGTGAGGGAGCAAGGAGCCTGGCCTTGCCAGAGATGGGGTTACTTTGCAGAGTAGTGGGAAATGGAAGCCCTCTGAGCCCAAGGATGTTATGCTCTCTAGCGGCTCCCCAGTACAGTGATGTGGACATATAGACACTGGGCTAAAGGTGAATGGATTAAATTGTACCAAGAGTGATGAAAATTACCGGTAGTGATAAAATCAAGATGTCTTTCAGTGAATTGCAGTACCAGCAGAGTTTGATGCTGTGAAATGCTTCTGACTCCCACTGCTGGTGACTAAATGCATCTGCCCAGGCTGATGCTCTCATGGTAATGGAACCATAATGGTTGGCTTTATTTTTTAGTCTGTAAACTGGCTGCCAGATTATAAGCTTGGTATTCAGATCTGATTTTTTTTGCATTCTGGAGGAGCAATTATGTCCTTGTTAACTGTACAATATAACTGTGTATATGTAATATACATATACATACATACAGATATTAAGTGAAAGTTTTTTAAAACAAATTTTTTAAGAAGGCTGTTTGTCATCGAGGCGCTCTCATCCTTCCTTGCCCTTTTGCTAAACATCTTTTTACTCCCATTCCCACAGACCTGTGCTCTCTGCCTGTGTTCAACAAATCCCAAACTAAAAGTTCCTATAAGCTATTAATGCTTGATGGGTAAAACTATAATAGTTGAAACCAAAAACATAAAGCTGCATAGATCCAAAGGAATGACTTACTAGTGGTGAAACTTCAGGTTGTAGAGGAAGTATTTTGGGGTGAGACACCCTTGCTTCAGGCAATGTTCTGTGCTGACCATGGAGAGAGATAGGTGCTTTCTGCCTATTTGTATATCCACGTGATCAAAATCATAAAAGATTTTTCTGACTTACCTTGAAGGAGAAGTTGTGCCGCAAATGGAAGTGCTTCTTTCATTCTTTTGGGCATTGCTATCACTTCTCTCTACTAAAACTTACCTCCTCAAAGACAGGGGCTGTGTCTTACTCTTCTGTGTTTGCTTGGCTTATAACAGCACCTGGCACATACACGTGCTTAATAATTATTTGCTGATGGAATGCTTTCCTAATGTATCAGGGTCTCCAAAGCTATTTACACCAAATTCCCTCCGGGATCTGTCTCTTTAAACAAAATAGCCTAGTGGACTATGGGTTCATATCTCATTTATCTACATATCCAATCCACACCCTTTGCACCTCCCCTCCCACCCCTGCAGAGTGTTCAATAAATAACTTCATGATGAAAAGAAGCCCTTGCCCCCATGTTGAGTCATCTTGGTAGTCTGAAAAAAGTGGTTCACTGCTGAATATTAAGACTGTCAAGTAAGTAGCAGAGGGAAATTTTTGCTGACATGCTCAGATCAAGCCCAAAGAACTTTTTACCTCTCCTCTCAGGCACTGAGTACAGAGCTTTGTTCGAGAAATAGACAAATAGTTGTTAAACTGGTGAATGTATGGAAGGTGGTAACACTTTGGTATGCTTTGCTTTTTATAGAATTTTAATGGGACATCACTATATGAAGAATTGTGTAGATGTGGGCACTTAGAATCAGGGTAAAGGGAGTGAGGGGAAAGTACTCTTAGGATGCAAGCATCACTTGCTGTATTACTGTTCGTGATCATTTCCAAAGCACAGGAACGACTGTGGCGAGGAAAGTTGATCACTCGATTTGCATTAATAATTAACACTGTGTAAATTTGGGGGGCAAAAGGCTTATGCGGACATTTAGTAAAATTTAAGAATGCAATGGCTTAATAAATTATTCTAGTATAAATTATTCTGCCTCTCTTCTCAAGACAGGTAACAAGTTCTCTTCTTTCCGTGTAAACCTAGTATCCAATCCTGATTGAATATTCCCACTCTACTCTGTTTTTGTAATTAAAACATCATTTATACCGAGAATAATTAAGACAACTGTACATTTGATTTTAAAATCAGTTTTGAGTATTGTGCCTTGTCAAGCTACAAGAATGGTTCCTGCAGCTTTTACAGCATAGCATTAAGAAGCAGACAGTGACCGCAGGCACCTGAGTGGAAGGTTTGACAGTTTGATAAATTAGGAATGACACTTGCCAAAATGGCTGTCCTTCCTGCAGTCTGCCAGTGGAGCATTTGCACACCGTTAATTGAATTGGCAATTTGTGTAACAGTGCCTGCCCCTGAGCTTTTGTGACGCTGGATCTGCCATTTAACTCTGATAATCCAGGACTTGGGAATAAGGACGAAAAGCTTCACATGATATTACTGCAGATTTAAAATGACAGTTGGGGACCTTGTTGCCAATTTCCCATTAAATGAGAAATAATTAACAATAGCAATAACAAAGTCTTATAAAGCTGGAAAGTTAAATTGACTTTTCAGCACTAGTATCATACAAAATTGCTTCTAGTGTGATTATCGAACTGCCCTTTCAAGATTATGTACCCTAAGTCGTATCATATGATGAGCCAAACGTGGGACGCTTTGTAAGCTAACCTGTTTTATTGTTGTGAAAATCTTCTGATTATCTACAGGGATTATATTGTCATTAAGAATTTGCTTTATGCTATACGATTTCATAGAGATAGAGACCTTAATGAAATAATAGAGATTCTTATTTCCTTACTTTTGCTAGTAATTTAATGACAGCTACAGCAAAATGTTGAAGTGCAGCTAAATAATGTCAATTGTAAGTTTTATAGAGTACTATATGTGGCTTTTTTGGGCGTCCTCCTTTGATGCTTCCCAGAGTTTTGAGAATTCCTGAGTATTTTTTCGTGTGTGTTTGAATAATGGTTCATACTTAGAACAATGGTTTAGAACAATACGATTCCTGTCACAGGATTTTTTTTTAAATTGCAAAAGATGTTAAGTTTCTGTGATTTTCAAAATCGTGGATGTTATAGTTATCACTGTTACTGTTTGTTTAGTTTTGAAGTTGAAGTCTTTTGGGGTGGTATTGAGTTAGTCATGTTAGCATGGACTAGGTTGGTATTTACCTGGTGCCCTCCAGATGGTCATACCCATTGGGTGCATTCAACATTTGTGGTTAAATATTTTCACCTCCACCTTTGACCATATACTGCCATGTCAATATTAGCTAGGTAAGGAGTGGACACCAAAACAACTAGAAGAGTTTTAGGAACCAATTTGATGGCAAAAGTTTATCCTTTTCCAAGTTTTAAGTCATTTTTTATTACAGACTCCCACTTCATAAGTATTCAGTTACTCAAGAATGGGATGGAGTCTTCTATTTTTTACTGTGGTTAGAAAATAAGATGGTCTTTGCTCTGTTTTTTAAAGTTTGCTTCTTTTTCTTTTGACCAGTGAGCACATTCCATTAATTTAATGTGATGACAGGATGTAGGAATGGAAACCTCCAGACAGAGTGGGGAAAAGAGCCTGTCATACTGGATGGAGATCAGGGCTTTTCTATATAGAGGTTTATTTGAAGCCTGAAGCTGCAGTAACTGCAAGAGAAAAAAGTAGGGGGACAAAGTGTTCTGAGCGTTAACAGTTAAGGCTTAGGAGCGGGGGGTAGAAGTCAATGAAGGAAACCATAAATGAAGAAGAGAATAAAGGAGAGAACATGGGGTAGAATGAGGTGAAAATGAACTTTAAAACAAAAGGCACTGTATGTGGACTCATGGCACCTGGGTATTTTTAACAGCTTAGTGCTATAAAATTTGGCAAGTCAGGAAAACTCTTCTGGGTTTCCATCTCTTCACTGAGAAATGGGAATAAATATATGCCTGTTTTTTATACCTCATGAGGGTTTTTTTTGGTGTGAACATTAACTGGATTATTATATGTGAAAACAGTTTGCAATTATAAAATACTATTTGAAAATACAAGCTGTTAATATAAGTAGAAATATAGTTAAGAGCATAATTTAGAGAGAAGTGGTCAAAACTTTCAAAAGCTGTAAAACTCTGAAAGAAAAGGAAGAGGGGGAACGCCCAGTGGATGTTGGGAAGCATGTTCTCCTGAGCCACGTGGAGAGTTGATTTTCATACGGTGGCTAGGACAGATGGCGGGGCCCAGAGCTTCACGGAGAGACTGAGTTTGTCAAGAAATGCGGTAGCAGGTGTATATGTCAAGGTGGTGGTGGAACCACCTGTTATCTCCAGAATGATGGGGATGTGTGTGCAAAGGACTGATGAGTGTTACAAAATAGGAGAGTAACTTGGCATGAAAATTGCTGCATTTCCACACTTTGACATGTCTCTGAAATTGAAGACGTGTCTTGTAATTGATGTATATACTCAGTATGATAGTTTTTCTTTTTTTTCCCCAGGAGAGCTGATAGTAAACTGAGGACATGTTTAAAAATTGATTGCAGTTTAGGATTGTTGCAGTTTGGCAAAATGTTATGATGGACATAGCTTGCTGGTGGCCAACTTTGGCATACTTAATCGTTAAAATATTTGAAAGTTTTCTGTACCTTTCCTCATCCAAGGTTAGGATATTATTTTATTCATCATTTATTGAATACAAATCATATTGAATGCTTATTATATACTAGACACTCTGCTAGGGGTTGTATGTACATAATGTCATTTAATTCTCAGAATAACACTAGGAATTAGGGATTGTTTTTAACCCCCCACATTATATGCGAGGAAACTGAGGCTTAGAGGTTATGTTACTTAAAATCCTGGCTTGCTATAAAGCCTGACGCTAGGTTGGATGCTATGGAGAAATCAGAGGTACACGTGAAGTGGTTTGTTCCTCTCAATTACAGCATAGGAAAGCTAAAGCACATATTCAGAAAACAGGCATGCAAGGAAAGATACACTACAGTACCGTCAATACCACAACAGAGGCACAAGCAGGCTAGAAGGATTCCGTGAAGAGAAACATTATTTCCAACTAGGAAATAAGGGGGAAGTTTCTTCATAGACAGGGGTAAAATTTGAACAAGGAGAGATGAGGGGTGGTAACACAAGCAGAAAGAACCAGATGAGTAAAAGAAGTAGAAGCATCAAAATAACATGTGTGTTGAGGAGACACTAGGTTCCCAGGGTTAGCTGGATTGGAGTGTGTGTGAAGAGGAATAGTGAGAAATAAAGGCAAAATATTTAGTGCATTTCGAAAGGATACCACCCAATGTTTTGTGGGTATAATTATGAGTTCACTAGTAATCAGTTTTCTTTTTCTACCAGTTATTTTGGTTTCGTGTCTCTAGCCACTTGGTAAAACCATCTCTGGAATTATAGTAGGTTTCTCATTTGTTCTTGGTTATTTTGTGTTTTCAAAATGCTGTATGATACTTTTGTCACTAGAAATAATCATGGTGGATATTATTTTAATAGTTTAATTGACATAAAAGTTTATTTTAGAAAATTTAATGGGACATGAAAAGTTTATTTTAAAAAATTTAATGGAAGGAAATACCCTTTTTTTTTTTTTTTTTTTGCGGTACGCGGGCCTCTCACTGTTATGGCCTCTCCCGTTGCGGCGCACAGGTTCCGGACGCGCAGACTCAGCGGCCATGGCTCACGGGCCCAGCTGCTCCGCGGCATGTGGGATCTTCCCGGACGGGGCACGAACCCGTGTCCCCTGAATCGGCAGGTGGACTCTCAACCACTGCTCCACCGGGGAAGCCCTAAAAACCCTTATTTTTAATGGTGACACTGAACTACCATGTCATGATGAAAAAGTTTGGGATGCAATTAGCTGAGGAGGGATCTGGAAGAGCCTGGATCAGGTTCTTCTCATTTTTAAAGCTTCATTTATGACTGTAGTTACTGCTTCTCCTTTTTTATTTCCAGGTGATAAGCGTTTATTTTCTGTTTTTTAATACATTTTCTTATAGAGGTTATGAACACATATCTGCATATTCTTGTTATTTGTCCATCATTCTTTAAAAATACAGTTTCATTCCTTCATCTTCCCTATTATTTTTTCTCTATGTGTATTTATAAGATAAAGTACCTTTTCTTTCTTTCTTTCTTTGCTCCTTCGGATTTTCTTAATTGTGCTTTTCCTAAATTCTTCAGATGAATACTTACTCCTTTATTTTTAACTTCTGGGTTTCATGAAATTCGTATTTAAAGGTATACATTTCCCTCTGAGTACTGCTTTAACTGTGTCCTGCAAATTTTAACATGGAGTGTTTTCTACATTACCCACTCAAAATCTTTTGAAATATCTGATTTTTATATTTAACTCGAAGGGTTTTAGTAATGTCATTTAATTCCCAAACATATAAGGATTTTAAACTGTCTTCTTGGCATTAATTTTATCATTCTATGCTTGAACACTCAGGCAAATGGTGCCTTCAAAACTCCTTCAGCTGACAGCTCATGTATGATGTTTCGCTATTTGCTTTAAGGATGAGATGCATTCCACAGATACTGCTGTCTATGTGACAAGCCCTATTCATTAAGCTTTTATTCTGGAGTGGGGTGGAGGGGACAGGCAATAAACAAGCAAATACACTAGCCACATGATTTAGGATAGTGCTAAGTGCTATGTAGAAATGAAGCAGGATGGTGGTGTGGTAGAGGTAACCTGGTATGGGCAGGTGTGCTGCTTTTGACTGGGTGAGCAAGGAAGGCCTCCCTAAGTTGAGATTTGGGCTGAGACCTGGATAACCAGAAAAAGCCAGCCACAGCGTGTCTAGAGACAAAGCAGTCCAGTGGAAGCAACAAACACAAAATTCCTTGGGTGGGAACTAACTTGGTCTCTTCCAGGAGCAGACTTTTTTTAAAAAAAGAAACCCAGTGGAGCTTGGGTGTACGGTGTGGGAGGACAGACTCAGATGAGGTTGGCTAGACAGGCTGGGGAACAGGCATGTGGGCCTTCTAGGACTCCGTGAGAGTTGGGTTCTATTCAAAGTGTGATGGGAAACCACTGGATAGTTCTTAACAGAGAATCCTATTAGTAGGCCTTTTTCCTAAGCTTATCTTGAACATTAAAATGAGATAGTGGGTGTGTGTGAGCGCGCATGTGTGTGCGTGTGTGTGAAACACTTAAAAGGATGCTTGGAACACATTAAGCTTTACATTTGCTTATGTTACTGTTAGATGACAGTGAACAATCTTCTATTATTCCTTGTAAATGCTCTGGCACATATTAGGCAATATTAATGTTTAGGTGACTAGATAAAAACCACACTGCCTGGATATACTAACTTTACTCCCACACCTTTATTTTTTTAATTTTTATTTTATATTGGAGTAGAGTTGATTGACAATGTTGTGTACCCACACCTTTAAATTTGTTGGTTCTCAAAAAACACTTGTGTTCTCTGAATTAATGATCTCCACATTCATTTTCATGTACTTCCTGGGTGACCCTGGGTGAGTCACTCTTCAGAGCTGTTGTGAGGATTAAATGAGATAATCTCAGCAGCAGGTGTAATGGTAGCTTATAATGTGCACTCAGCGGTGGCTCTTTTAATGATCTAATTATAGTTCAGTATACTCTGTTTAGGTTCATAATTCCTTCAATTTGTGATTTAATTACTTGGAAGGATAATTCCATTCACTGTATACTAAATATCTCAAAGTGTAAAATAAGACTAAAATCCCCTTTTCTGTCTTCACAGAGGTACTTTTATAGTTCATAGACATCTCATATTCCACAGGCCTTCTCAGAAGCAGACAAATAAATTGATAGTCACTTAACATTCAGTTTGGAGGGTCAGGGAGTAGAATTTTGTGGAAAAGGTTATTCAAAGAGTGTGTTTTTCCTGGATTTATTTGTTTGTGAGGACAAAGAGAGGAGCTTGCAATTTATAATTTCTATTGAGCAATGACCTGCATGTGAAGAGATATTTTACTTATTTATGAGGAATAATTAATTATTTGCTGGTGTGAAGGAGGAAAGCATTCTAATGAAGGTATACATTTTAAAGCTTGAGGTAGAGGAGGGGAAACAAAAGTTGCCAAAATTTAAACTATTTACATTTCGATGATTTAGTGTGAAAGAGGTAAAACATTCCTCAGACTGGTATAGTGCTAAGGGTAGCAGTAAGTAGAAATTTATAATAATGTTTTATATGCTGCACTGTAACTCTTGAAATTCAAGCTTGTAAATCAGGAATCATCTTATCAGGGTAAGATCTCATCAGTATCCAGACACTTTTAGGGCTATAAAGTTGTTCATAATTTATGCATATGAATATAATACATGTGCAAGAAAGCTTCAACTATCTGGAACTTAAAGGATATTATTTTGGATAAAAGGGGGCCTATTCTTTAATCACCAAACTTTTTCTTTTTTATTTAAGTCATTGTGGAAAGAATTTTTTGTGTGGAAGATAATTGAGCCTTTTCTTTATGACTTAGGAGCATCATTATGTATGCATTTCATTACCATGAAAATAATATGGTGTGATATCCTCAGGGACTTTCGGACTATGAGACCTGCTTTAACTGTTTACCAAATTGGCCTGTGTTATAGTGCATTTTGAGGATTTTTTTCCCTGCTATTTATCTCTCCCCCTTTTTCTGTTTCTCCCTTACTGTCAGCTATAACTCTTCTCTGCTGTTAGCATTTCTAGATCTCCGTTTTAATTTGCTGCTTCAGATATGCTTTTAGCTTGGACACCCAGGTTTGCTGGCATTATATATAAACTGAGCATGAACAGAATCTGATAGAGGACAAAAGGGGTCCTCTGTGAATAAAGTACCTGGACTCTGTGATAACTCTTTTGACTCTTCAGAGGCATTTTTCAGGTTTCTTAATCTCATTGGCATTTTGGATGAATAAAATATCCTTACCTAAGGCTCAGAGACACTCTCTGGAATAAACTCTCTTAGCTACACATATGTGCATGTGCACCATACACAGTTACCCGGCCGCAAAATGTGTTTCTGTCTAGTTCTCTGCCCTATGCTAACGCTACCCCCAAAAGAATGCTCTTCCCCCAAAGATGCTTTTAGAGACCTAGAGAAAAATCCTATCACTTCTCTAATTTCCTTTGCAGCTCTTGTTCCTGAAAATATGTTAGCCCATGCTTTGTGCACTAAGTATGTAAATGAGATCTTTGATGGTTCTACGTAAAACTTTCAAGGAGCAAGCCTTCCCCCCAATTTTAAGTAATTAAAGCTTCTGGATACTCCAAACTTTAAACTCACATAAAATTATTATAGGTATAAACTTCCCAAACTGATTTTATTTATTTCTCTAAATTCCTGAGTGTGTTTTAGCTGCTTGGTTTGACCTCTTGACTAAAATAAGTTTACCAGCCTTTCACCAAAATGATACTTATCTTTACAAAGATAAATATGGCCATATTTCTCAAAAATTCAGATTAAGAATGTAGGTTACTGGGATTTATGAAGACTATTTTTCTTTTCAAATATTTGATCAGTATCATGGAATGCAGTTAGACACCTTGGAAAGCCATTAAATAGAAATACATCATGATTTTTAGGGGAAGAAAGGCAAACATAGAGAGGAGAGGATACTGTTAGAAGATTCTCCCGTGTACCCAACTGACCATTTAGGGGCCAAGGAAACTGATTTTTATGTTTTAAAATTAATCCAACCTAGATTAACCATGTCACGTCCCCTTAACACAGGCGTGTGAATCTCAGGGTAGACAGCTGTTTGGATGTCCCACACTGGGACTGCTGCCCTCAACAAACGCTTCTGATTCTCCTACATGGTCACTTGGCAGCATCTGTGTGCACCCATATGGCTGGATGGCATCGTGCCTGTTTACAAGTCAGTCGAATTGTTTCACTAGGACCCAGGTGCCAAACAAACATGGGTTCACTCTAACTGCCTACTCAACTATGCAGCTTCTTTCTCAGAAACAAAAAAACCTCTCCTTGATAATGACCTCCAAGTTGATGGCAGTATATTTATTGGCATTTCGTTGCCTTCCCTACTGTTTTGACAAGTTCTCTATCTGTACAGATAACAAAGGAAAGAAGAAGAATGATATCTCATGTAATTACTAAGCAAATAGTACCAAGAAAACATGAAATACAAATTCGGGCTGTCACCTTGGACCTCTCAGTATACACACAATTCCCGGAGCATCTATAGTCCTGCCTGAAGGTGAAATGGAGCATTGGTTGCTTCTGTGACACTGAGCCTGGTCATTTAGCTTTCCTTTCAACTGGCTTCACGATTTAAGTAGGAATAGTAGTTTTCACACGGGGATATGATGAAGATATATGAAATGATACATATGATGTGCTTCGAGCCCTTGAGATAAACTTATTTTATTCATGTGGCTAACATACACCTCAGTGAAGGAAATCGTGCCCTTGCCCTGGAATTAGCAAATGGATGTTTAAGTTCAACAGCTTTTTCTTTTGCTCTTTCTAAATAGCTGACTTTTGTATACTACTTGAGTTCATAAAACACTTTTACCTATATTGTTTTAGTTAGTCTTCATGTAAAATTTATGAAGTAGGTTGATCAAGTATTATTCTTATTAATTTTATTTTGCAAATATGGAAACTGGGGCTAAGATCAGTATTGTGGCTTATCTCAAGGTTTCTCAACAAGTTTAAAGTGATAGAGTTGAGACTCAAACACAGACTTCTTTCTGGAGAGTCCATTGCATTTAGCATGAAAGCATCCTTGAGATAGTATATTCATTTGGATGGATTCAGTTTTATTTCATTACTGAGTTAAGCCTCCAAATAGTTAAGAGGTTGATTGTAAAATATATATTAACATAAAAGTAACTTTAGTAGGAAATATTCCCAACAGCTGCCACTGTAATGTATTGCTCTTATTTTCTCATTTGATTTGCTTCTCGAGTAATGTTTTGGGTTAGTTTCTTGGCAACAGTTTTGATTTGGTTGTTTCCTTTTGTTAGGAGGTCAAAAAATTTTCATTTGCCTAAAAGGAAGAAAGTTTGTCAGGATTCTAAAAACCCATACTATTCTAGAAGTGACATAAAACTTTAAATCTTCATCACTTATAATTAAGACCAACTTATGAACACTGGCATGACTTCATGTCCATTTTATTGAAGCAAATGAAAACAAATCAGAAAAGTTATGGGTAAAGGAGTTTTGAAAGAGACGTGGCCGAATTTGACTTTGCTACTACCTTCCTCTTTTAGTAGGACATGTGTCAGAATTCTCTCCTGGAAAATTTTGAATCAGAAGTATAATGTAAATGGGAGAGAAATTTCATAACCAGGTGGATTCTAAGATAAATTCTTAATGTTGAATATGAATAAGAAAGGGTTGAAAAGTTGGATTGTCACTGAGTCAATGTTTGACATCTGAATATTTAGAAATATTTGCAAAGTAGGTATGGCAGGTTCATTTTGTCTTATTATATTACAAATATCCCACTTTCACTCCTATTTTTAATGGTGTTTTGATATGAAAAAGCCTTTTCACTTTTAAGAGCCTTATTGAATTTTACACACCATACCATCCACCCTCTGTAAGTGTACAGTCGGATGGTTTTTAGTAAATCTCAAATTACGTAACCATCACAACAATCCAGTTTTATTTATTTTTTTACATCTTTATTGGAGTATAATTGCTTTAGAGTGTTGCGTTAGTTTCTGCCGTACAACAGAGTGAATCAGCTATACGTATATATATATATATATATCCCCATATCCCCTCCCTCTTGAGCCTCCCTCCCACCCTCCCCATCCCACCCTTCTAGGTCAGCACAAAGCATCGAGCTGATCTCCCTGTGCTATGCAGCAGCTTCCCACTAGCTATCTACTTTACATTTGGTAGTGGATATATATCCATGCTACTCTCTCACTTCACCCCAGCTTCCCCTTCCCCTTCTGTGTCCTCAAGTCCATTCTCTACATCTGCCTCTTTATTCCTGCCACTAGGTTCATCAGTACCGGTTTTTTAGATTCCATATATATGTGTTAGCATATGGTATTTGTTTTTCTCTTTCTGACTTACTTCACTCTGTATGACAGACTCTAGGTCCATCCACCTCACTGCAAATAACTCAGTTTCATTCCTTTTTATGGCTGAGTAATATTCCATTGTATATATGTGCCACATCTTCTTTATCCATTCATCTGTCAATGTACACTTAGGTTGCTTCCATGTCCTGGCTATTGTAAATAGTGCTGCAATGAACGTTGTGGTACATGACGTTTTTCTTTTTTTGCGGTACGTGGGCCTCTCACTGTTGGGGCCTCTCCCGTTGCGGAGCACAGGCTCCGGACGCGCAGGCTCAGTGGCCGTGGCTCACAGGCCCAGCCGCTCCGCGGCATGTGGGATCTTCCCAGACCGGGGCACAAACCCATGTCCCCTGCATCGGCAGGCGGACTCTCAACCACTGCGCCACCAGGGAAGCCCAGTTTGTCATATTTTTAATAGATCATATTTTGAGTGTCATATCTGAGAAATCTTTGCCTAACCTGAAGTCAGGAAGATTTTCTCTTAGGTTTTCTTCTAGAATTTTATAGTCTTGCTCTTAAATTTAACTCTATGACCCGTTTTGAGTTAATCTTTTGTACAGAGTATGATATAAGTGCCTAAGTTTGTTTGTTTGTTTAGGCATATGTATATCCAGTTCCAGAAACATTTGTTGAAAAGACTATCTTTTCTCTGTTGAATTGTTTTGACACTTTTGTTGAAAATCAATTGACCATATATGTCAGGGTTTCTTTCTGGACTCTCTCTTGTTCTATTGATATATTTGTCTATCTTATGCCATTATGACATTGTCTTGATATCTGTAACTTTAAAGTGAGTTTTGAAATCAGGTGGTGTTAAGTCCTACAACTTTATTCTTTTTAAAAATTGCTCTAGCTATTCTAGGGCATTTTCATATAAATTTTAGGGTCAACTTGTTAGTTTCTTTGAAAAAAAGTCTTTTGCAATTTTGATAGAAATTCCAGTGAGATCAATTTGAGCAAAATTCCTGTCTTAACAATACTGAATCTTTCAAACCATGAACATGGCGTATCACCCCATTCATTTAAATCATCTTTAATAACTCTAAGCAGTGTTTTATAGTTCTCAGTGTACATACAGGTATTATAATTCTTTTGTTAAATTTATATCTAAGCAGTTTATTTTTTTAATGACTATTGTGAATGGAATTGTTTTCCTAATTTAATTTTCAAATATTTGGTAATATATCGATTTATGGCTGATTTTTTTCTATATTGATCTTTTATCCTGAAACCTTGCTTGACTTGTGTATTATTTCCAAAATTATTTTATGGATTCCTTAGGATATTTTAAGTATAGAATCATGTCATCTATGAATAAAGACAGTTTTAATTATTCCTTTCTAATCTCAGTGGCTTTAATGTCTTTTTCTTGCCTTATTTCACTGGCTAGAACCTTCAGTACAATTTTGAAGAAAGAGCCTTGTAAGGGTAAAACATGGTAACTTTGGGGGTAGCTTGAAAATAAAACAGTATCAATTTGTTACTTTCTGTTTCTTAGATGTAAATGTCCCTTTTGAATAGTTATTCTAAAAGCCATCTTTTGTCCAAGACCCTTCTTCTTTTTACTTTTTACCTAAGAATTGTGATAAATCTGGGGGTTTTTTTGTATAAACAATTAAATATGCATGGCTTAGGGGGATGGTGGAGAGATACTTTTAAGTCTTTGCCAAGATCCAGTGATTCCCAATCCATGGAGATCGTTATTGTCTTTTGTCTAGCTGTTACTAAATCTTTTAAGCAAGTTTTTGCATGCTATCACAACTTAAACTCAAATATCGCATGTTTTACTTTCAAATCGTTTTCTTTTCTTTTTTCCCAAGGAAGAAATGGAAGGCACATTGGCCTGAAAGTCAGAAGACCTGGAATCTAGTTGCTAGCTAGCTGTTTGATTTTTGGCAAATCACTTACCTTCTCTGAACTTCTGGTTTTCTTTCATCTGTGTAGTAAGATGATTGAGTGTTATGTTACAAGCTCAAATACTATTCTGTGCTTTAATATTTTATGGTTATGAGGACATACTACTTTATGCATCTTAAGCAAGAAAAATAAAATTTACCTTACTTTAAATTTTTAAAAATTCAGATTTGTTTTCTATTTGCATATTAGGGAATTGAAAAGGCTCCAACTCACCATACAATCACAAAAGACACCTGTGTTAAAACAAATTTTTTCTCAAACAGCATGGCCGTCAAATAGGCAAAAGTTAGGAATTAACATTAGGCTTTCTGAGAAATTGCATAGTCTGAAGCTCATACATCTTCTCTCATTTCCATTAAGATATAATGTAAACTATATCATTGCACGCACCTTCAGGGAAGTCACTGAAGTCATTTTGCTTACTTTTTTGTGTGTTTGGCATTAGTACTATAGAATTCTGTTTTAATTGTGTTGTGTTTGGCCTAACATAAACTAACCCTGTAAGGAAATGTGTGATAACACCTGCCATAGAGTTTTCTGCTAGCCTACCATTTATTTATTATTATTATACTAAATATATTATCATAATAATGGTAAATTTGAATATGGTACATGACTGCATTTCAACCCCGATTCAAATTGACCTTTCAACTGAAGATAGTGGGCTGTCTCATTTAAGACCACAATTATCAGACCTTAAAGTTGTTGAGGATGATCTTTTGCATTTTCATGGGGGTGGCGAGGCAGCGGGGCAAAGCACAGTATAGCAGCATCAGCTTACAATGTTTAGCAGTAGCTCAGCTTTTTCCTCTTTTTTTTCAAGAGATGCTAAAAGGGTGTTCAGAAAAGATGAAAGCTACATGATTAAAATGAAGCATGCTATAATGTTTAACTGGCAGCTTATGCTACATAGTCTATATACTCTGGTCTAATCATCTTGTATTGTGTCTGACTAGTTTATAGTGGTTGAAAGTTTCTTGGCCAGAAAGGACCTTGTAAAATTAGTTCTTATTAGAAAAAGCATGGATGGCTGCAAAATTTGGAGACAGGCTGATTTTAGTCCTGTCTAACGACATAAATAAATAATCAGGAAACTTTTTGTCTAATTTGGAGGAAAAAAAAATCAAGTGGTATTTGTGTGTAGCATTTTCTAATAGGTAGAATTCCCATCAAACCAACGTTTCAATTCTTTTCATAAGTTTATCCCTGAATCCTTGTTTTCAGAAATTCTAATGTATGTGTGTGTGCTTCCAAAGTTAAAGTTAACATATGACAGATAAAATGATAAAATATGAATATAATACCTTGGGATATCCAAATTAAGTAAGGATATAAGATGATGGTCCAGGGTATCAGGATGCAGAATTTGACGTCATCTTACCTTGTGAGCCAGAGACAAAAAGCTTAACTATTTCTTTTCCATCCGATGGTTGGACAGTTTTTTTGGGGGGGTTGGTTTTGGGGGTTTTTATTTTCAATTTTAGTTAATTTATTTTATTAGTAAGACCGGTGGTCTCCATCTCCTAAATGAGAAAGCATATACAGTCATCCCTCAGTATCTGCGGGGTATTGGTTTCAGGACCCCCATGGATACTAAAAATCTATGGATGCTCAAGTTCCTTATATAAAATGTCCGAGTACAGTTGACTCTGTATCAGCAGGTTCCACATCACAAATACGGAGGGCTGGCTGTCGTTATTTTATTTGTTGCTGGTCACACAGTATGAAGAGTTTATATCAGAATAGTGTTTTGGTGTTGGTTTATATATAAGATTTTTTTTTAACTTCTCTCTTCTTAGGTAGCAATAGTTTTTTGTTTTCATTTTGTGAAGTTAAACATTTGATATTTTGTTAACTTACCAGTTGTTAAGATTGCTCCCTACAGCCTGAGTGTTATTTATAGGTTAGAAGGTAAAACACGAAAGTACCTAGGTACGTTGTTTTAGTGAAAGAAACAGGACAGTTTCCTTAGGGTTCTCTAAACTTTTAATCCTAAGACCCAAAACTTGCCTGGCCATTCCTGTGAAATTCTGCTTTGGCAATACTAATGGGTTAACTCCACAGGTACAGTTTTGCTAGGTATGATTTCTTACATCATTTATCTGAATAACGTTGAAACTGTTAGCTCAAGGGGCTTGTGAAAGGAATCTAGAAATGATTAGAGCAGAGAAGAGATTGTTTTATTCTTGGGATCTTAAGTAAAAATGCTATTTCTAGTGAGAGAGCCACAACACTGTCACCTCTGATCTTAAAATGAACAAACAAATACACAAATCTTCCAAGATATTTTATTTATTGGTAGTTTTGATCTCAGTTTTCAGCTGAGGATGTGTAGTTTTCCTTTGCCAAACTCTACTAAAACAGGCAAAATTTTCATTGACCTATAAATTACAAGCATGTGTTACTTACAATTAATCTTTATAAGCTAGTGAAAAGAAATGTAATGGCTTTTATAGCTTGACAGTTTTAAAGACAAAGTATCTTCCAGTAGATCAACTTTTGAAATTAGGGAAGCCACATGTAATCTCAAAACTATACATTTTAGTGGCACCTGCTGAGTACCAGGTGTTTATAACTTGACCATAAAAATTCATTCCAGCCTAAAGTCTCAACTCAGCAGGAATCTTAAAACAGAATTTGGCTAAAATGATTTGTTTTTTGTACTGTAATCTGAGAGGTGCAGAAGCAGAAGGCTTAAGATCCTGGACATGATTTTATGGAAACATTTTAAAGGAAACACAGGTAGGACATTTGTACGTGCTATGGGCTAGTACCCCTGTAAATTGAAGAAAGAGAGGGAGAGGCAGGGAGAGACAGAGATGGGGACAGGCAGCTGGGTTGGGGGTGGGGAATCTTGACTATTAGTGGAAATGGCTGCTTCATCACAAGCTTATTGGGTGGATACATGTTTGATGAAGGAAATGGTATATGCCTGTATTCTACGCTTGTCAGGTTGGCAGGTGTTAATGGCTACGTTTGGTTTCTGTAAATTTCTTACCTTGGGTTCTGCTTCAATCACCCTACATTTTGTGGGTGTGAGGAAGATTCCACATAGCACAGTTAGGCCTTTGAAGGCTAAGACATAATTTTGGACAGATGAGGAGGGTTCATTTAAAGACGTTGTTTGTCATTAGTTTTGTCTTGGCCACTTCAGAATCATTGTAAGTAGACTAAAGTCCTCTTAAGCACAGTTCATCTTCAGGGTTTCATTTTTATTTCAGTCATCTCCTCTGGTTTATTAGCATCTTGTCACCAATCCTTGGCTCACCATGATGCCCTGGGAGACAAGATTTTCCTTTCTCTTTTCTTCCCTGGTCTAATGCCTAATCCCTCCCCTGGCCCCCCACCTCCTCACCCAATGAAGGTGGCAGGAGGAAATCTGGTCACTAAGTAATTACTAAAGTGTTACACAGAGATCTGTAGTGTCTCTCAAGAGGCCTTACAAGGATAATGAGTCTAAGGAATCCCAAAGACATTTTTAAGGGAGGGAAGTTCATATCCTCAGGGAGAAGCAGAGGAGGAAAACAGTTTGGAAACAGAGCTTATGGACACCTTCTGTGCTTTGAGGTGATCCTAAGCTATACAGTACCCAGGAACAGTTGTCCAAGTAGGATTACTTACTGAACCATCCAGGAACATGGGGGGAAACTGGGTTAAAGGTGAGGCCACTCAAGCCTACCAGTTTAGAGCTACAAGTGTCCTCATACATCACTGGTCGTGGAATGTGTGTGGCCCTGTTTTCAGTTAACCTTTGTGCCTGTAACTGGAGCAGTGGCTCAGATACCTGCAAGCAATTATGGCATTTCAGTAGGTTAGCTGGTGTGAAGCTCTCTGGACCAGCCTTTCCACATGGCAACCACTGGCTTTTATTTCGCATCCCTGCGGCAGGTCAGCTTTGACGTCTCAAGGGTGGTTTCACAGAGCGTGCATTTTAATGTGATAAGCGTGTGTGTTTTTCCTGAAGTGTTTGCACTTATGTATTAACATGGTTATTTTATAAATTGGGCTGACATTCCCATTGTTTCCTCCGTGTATTATCTTGCTCTGTTGCATGCTTTAATAGTTTTTATAAAGTTTATTGCCCCCTGCTGCTCCATATCTTTGTATGCTGTGTGTTGTTCTTTACATCCTGCTGGGGTGCAGTTTATGAATTATTTTGCAATGAGAATGATATGATTTTTACAGCCTGCTCCCAGAGATAAGCGATTTTAATGTAGTATTTGTTTGATTCTGTACCCTTGCCCATTTTTTTTTCAGCCCGTACATGTCACCAATACTAGCATCTGAGTGTCACGAGGTGTTAGCTGTCCAAGCTTGATGCCATGCATGTAATGGTCTCTTTTATTGCATATTTAATTCTTTATCTTCTCTTATCTTCTCTCTGGACCTTTATCTTTCATTCCGTTTCAAACAGTTTGGCTTTTATCCCAACATCTGTACATTTGCTTTGCATTGAAATTCCAAGAAGAGCATCTTTGCTGCTCGTAGTCTCTCTTGCTCAGTAATTGAATCCACACATTCCTAGGGTGTGTGACGTGGGGCAATTTAGCAACTTTAGGTTTTTGTCAAACTAGGGCTTATTTGAAACTTTAGAAATGAGTTAGGGTTTATTTTGTGAGCACTTCTGCTTTCTTTTCTTCTCATCGTCCCCGGTCTTACACAGCAACTCTTTTCCCTAATCTGGTTGAATCGTAGAGATTCTTATTTCTATTTCCAGAAATGTAGTTAACATTTAAGTACCACCACTTCTAGATCCCATTCCTTTCAGTTTAGTCTATTTCCCCATATGCTTTCTCTGTATACGTCACTATTACCCCCTTTCCCCTGCCCCCCACACACATGTATTCCTCCATGTTAGACTTAATTAATATAGACATTCATGACAAGGGTTGTCTCAAGCTTGGAACATTCAGTGAAAAATTTGGAAGTCCCAACACTGAGGGGACACCTTGATATTGACTGTGGTTTAAAAACAAAATTTACCAGATGTATCAGTTAAAATATGTTTGGCTGCAAATAATAGAGTATGCAACCTATGACGGGTTAAACAATAACATGATTTAATTAGAGTGCCATAAGAGAAGTCTGTGGGTAAGTAGCCCAAGGTACTACAGTGGTTCCGCATGGTCAGACAGGACTCAGATTCTATTTTTCTGCTCTGCCATCCTCAGTGCGTTGCCTTTTCCATTCAAAACTTGTCAAGTCGGGCTTCCCTGCTGGCGCAGTGGTTGAGAGTCCGCACGCGGGTTCGTGCCCCGGTCCGGGAGGATCCCACATGCCGCGGAGCGGCTGGGCCCGTGAGCCATGGCCGCTGAGCCTGCGCGTCCGGAGCCTGTGCTCCGCAATGGGAGAGGCCACAACAGCGAGAGGCCCGCGTACCGCAAAAAAAAAAAAAAAAAAAAAAGAAAAACTTGTCAAGTCATGGTGAAAAGAAAGGTTGTTGCAGCTCTAGGCATTGGTCCTTACACAGGAGCTTTTCAGGTAATGTGAAGAAGCGTGAAATATTTCCCAGAAGCTTCCAGGGGAGTTTCCTTTATGTCTTATTGGGCAGAACTGGATCACAGTCCTAAACTTAGGGTTATCACAGATATGGGATCAAAGATATGGGAGAATTGGCTTAAATCCCATCATTATTCATTTCCTGGAAATGGGTACACTACCTGTCCAAGGAAATCAGGCTTTTCTTTGCAAAGAAGAGGGAATAGAGCAACAAACTTGGTTCCTTTCAGATAGGCAGCATGTATGTTTACTTAAGCAGGGATTGGACATTGTTGAATTTAAAAATGACAAATATAGAGTCTGTGCACAATGGCACTCTAATTCTCTATTCTCAGTAGTGAATGTGGAATGTCTCTTCATTTTAGATTTATCAAGTTCCATTTGTAGAAATTATTCTATAACCTTATAGAATATACTCTATTTGCAGCCAGTTTACTTCTAGGCAGATTGCTCTTTCAACAGTGACATCCATAGTTTGACATTTTGAGAATACATGTAACAGCTGTGGTATAACCAATGCTATGCTTTTGGTTGGGTTACGTCTGCTGCAACACCAGTCCAGAAGACTGTAATCCCTATGAAGGCAGGGGCAATGTCTCTTCTTGTTCCTAGTCATTTCCTTAGTGCCATCTGAGCCCCTGGGGTATAGTGGGTGATCAATATATACGTACTGAGTAAATGAACCTCAGACATATGGGAATGACATTTTGAACTCATGTTACTTGCTCTTATAATAAAATGCTATATGCAAGAGTGAAACTTAACATTTGAATCAAATAATAGAGTAATTTTATTTGTCAGTTTATATCTCCTCATGTAGTTAAAAGGATTTAGTTGCACATAGTTTCATCCAATGCTTCTCGTAAGTCAATAAGCATCTCCCTTTTACTTCCCTGGACCTGCTGTAAGACCAGCCCATTGCACAGTTAATGTCATTATGAAACATGAAAGCAGAGAAGGAAGACACAGGTTTAATGTTATTGGTGTGTGACACTGCAGAGTCAGATGTTGCCCTGCCTCCCACTCCTCCTGGATAGGGAAGTGGAAAGGGAGGGGGGTGCCGAGAATAGAAAGGGCAACGGTCAGTAGTGAAGGGAGTGGAGAGGGGTCACATGCAAGCTCTGGTGTGCCTCCTTCTCTCCTTTTCTCCTCACCTGGCCAGGTAGCTAAGGGCAATGTTAATGGGAAGGGATGTAGCAAAGGAATATGTTCCAGAATATTTACATTTTCCCAAAGGGAGCACAAGTAATAAGTAATTTGCTCTAGAAGAAAATACATCAAACTGAAATAAATGTAAACTTTACTGAGCCTATGCAAAGCTCTCTTCTAAACTCAGCTTTTACGTAATGAAACTTGCCCTAAAAGATATGAACCAACTGAGAGATGCAAGGAGATGAATCTGGTTTCAAGGGCATTAAACATTGAATTGCCATTTGTACTGATTTTCAGATGCAATTTAAAAATTAATCTAGAATGTTCAGGTCATGAGTATTATGAAAGCTTTTTATTGTAATCCTGGACAAAACTTTATTATGCCATAAAGAAGTCAGGAGTCTTTAGTGAAAATTGTAGTTGACAGGAAAATAAAGTCGATTCCACTTAAAGCTAAAAGGTATACTAGGTCAAGAGATCCTTATATGTATCTTTTACTTTAGAGTGCATTTATAGCTCATGAAAGGAAGTAGATTGATATTCTAGAAGTTAGTAAACTTCTTTCTCTTGTGTTCACAAAACCTGGGTTAGGCAGGTGGAAGGATATAGAAGTAAGCTTTCATTACTCTGCCTGGAGCGTATGAGCTGGTGTAACCAGCCCAGGGATGAATGCGCACTTTCCAGAGACAAGCTGACCTCTGCTGAGATCACACATTTCCCTCCCTTATTTTTCTCATCTCAGCTAAGCACTTAGATAAAAATATCTTGAATGACACTGTTTCTTGGAATCTCATTTCATTCGTCACTAGCCACTCTCAGTTGCTGGAAATTAATCATGTTCGTCATCATCACGTGTTTATGGAAAGACTGTGGGGTACATAGAAATGTTGATTCAGGGTTAGGAGCATTTCAGCTGTGATCTTTGCCCTCAAGGAAATTAGGATCTATTAGCAAGATTTATAAACATGAATTCTTGGTTTTCAGTTTATAAAGCCAGTATATTCCTTCCTGGAAAAAAAAAAAATAGTGTAAATAGAGGTTGGATTCCTAGCTGACGTCACAGAGCCTGTATACCCATAATAGAACCCAGTGACAAAAGTGACCACGCGGCCATACTTTGTAGGCCCTGGGAGCAGGTTTCCTTGTGGCAGGATCTTGCGGCAGAGGAAACCTCACCTGGGCCCTAGCATGGTGCTGGGCAACATTTTGAAATAAGTCAAGTCTGTTTGGAATTCCTTTCTATCAACATTGCATATGTTTCCTTCACCTGCTAGTAAGGTTTCCTCAGGCCCACAAGTACCCAGGTGTCCTAAGGTTATCTATCCTACACCCACTGCACTAAGTCTACCATTTTGGGAAAAGGTAGGTAAGATAACCTCCTTACCCTGAAAGAGTTCCACGTTCAAAAATTATGTGTTTTTTTTTTCCCCCACACTATCAAAATTCTAGTTCCCCTAGTACAGCTCAGTTCCTCTAGGGATTAAGGGAAAATCAAACTGGTAGCATCAATGCCATGCTGCTGTGTGAATTATTAACAGTCTTTTTACCTACTCAGAAGATTTACTTTCTAAACAAACATGTTTGTTGTATCAGATAAATTTCTAACCAGAGTTATTTGTATTATTTCAGACACTGTACCAAAAACTAAAGGAAAAAACAGCTTAAAACATTTCTTTAATATTTTTAGGAAGACCACTAGAAATATTTATTAGCACTGTGAGTCATAAATAAGAACAGTCCCATCACAAAATGTGGGCACACACACAAGAAAACTATAAACAAGGTATAAAGTCAAAGCTAGAAGAACAGTATGGAATATATTGTAGAAGCTCAGAACAGAGCAAGATGCCTTCCAACTGTTTGTTGAGGGGAGGCTTCTGGTGAGGCTGGAATGACAGGGTTTGTATGGACTTACTTAAGGGCGAGAGATGATCTGAGCCAAGAGAATAATATAAGCAGAAGTGCTGCAAAGCTGGTCAGGAGGAGCCTGTCCTCCAGCTAAGTCCCTGTTTCTCAAGGGTTCTTCCACTGTGGAGGGAGAGAGGAGTGGAAATCGACACCTGAGTATGTAGGACATACTCTGTGCTTTGTTTACTTGAGTTCTCTTCTCAACCTTCAGAGCAAGCATGTCAGAGAGAAGGAAATCAAGGCTCAGCAGGATCAGGTAACTTGCCTGAAGTCTGTAGTTGGTAAATATCGAGACAGAGAGAGTCATTTTGATCTGCCTGGCTCTAGATCCTGCGCTCCCATCATTGTGCAGCCTCTGGCCCCAGGGACTCAGCACCTGCAGGAATGAGGGTCGGATGGGGCACTCATAGCATTGGTAAGGTGAGAATTTTCTGCACATGGGTACATTTATTTAAACTCTGTGTAAATAATCCAGGAGAATTATTCATGTTATTTTTCACAAAAATGACGGCGTGATTTAGCAAACCTTCTAAAGGGAGGACTAGTAATGGAACCCCTCATTTTGAAACCATGATACATATGACTTTGTTTTTTAACCATTCTTGAGTTCATTCAGAAACACGTTGAGTTGTGTAGAGCAACATTATTTATTTTTTGAAAATTTGTCTAGTTTTGTCTTTTTGTTTTAATACTTTTTCTATAAAATGCAACAGAATTCTACTGCAAAAACACCTTTGTTTAGGAAGTAGCCCCAGTATTTCCAGCGGTTCCTAGAGCCCAGCAGCCATGCAAGAAGGGTCTGGAGTTCCTCTTCATGTCCATCTCATCAGCTACATGAGAACCTTCATCTTTCATCAGTTTATGGCAGCTTATTTGTCCTTTGTGCTTTCTGATTTGGGAAGAAGTGGCCAGGGTTATTTTGTTGGGGGAGGGACTCAGTTTGGTGTCACTAAAGTGCCTCCAACTTGGAGTTTGATTCAGGCTCACTCCATTACTTCCAGCCTGAGTTTTCACTTGTTCACTTCCCAGGCTCTTGGCATTGTCTGTGTCCCTCTCTTGGGTCATTAGCACTTCCATCCAAGAGTAGCCATCAGAAGCTGAAGAAACCAAATCCAGTGTAAAAGCTCTTGGGAGAATTTGTTGAGGAAGGAGATTAGAAGCATGTTTTTGGTAATACGAAATTTGGGGATTGTCTATGGCTTTTCTCCTTTTAAGCTAACTATGTCTTTAATATTATGATTTGGAAGATTTCTTTGAACTTTAATTGCTGGTCGGAATTTTTTTAGTTAAAAATACAACTTTAATGTACTTCCTAGCCTGTTTATATTGTTAAACGACCAGTTTTATCCAGGCATGGAAATAGAGGGATAGGACCCTTAATGCAGAGTGGGCTATAAGAGACAGTTATAATCAAATACTTCTCATTATAGAACTGCTTTAATTACTTATAGAAGGTGGGTATATATATAATCATCTTCCTAGACCTTGTGGACTACACACTGTATTTAATAAATTAACTAATCGACAGATGTTCTAACAATCACGATTGTATCACCCTGTGAGGTTTTTGCTTATTTCTGGATGTCTCTCGTATTCAAATTCTAAGTGATAACTTTAAATCATTAAAGAGGTTTGCAAACATCATTATAATTGCTTCTGCCCATCCCCCATCTTTCTGTGTTTTGAGTTTGTTTGGAAAGAATAAACATAGTATTCTGATTAGACACTTTTTTCTGGCATCTGAGAGTAAACTTAGCTATGCACGAGTCATTTTGTGTATTATGAGTCACTTGCTTTTAGACTCATTTTTGGTGAAATCGAATTTGTCCTTTTCTCTCTCAGATGGGAATAGGGGCTTACTGTGTTGACCTCCTGCTCAAAGCGAGTGGGGATGCTTGTGGCATAACTGGAGGGAATCACTTTATATCCTTTTATACAATCTCTGAGTAGAATTGTTGAAGGACGGAAGACTTTTCTCCAGCAGGAGAGAGACGTTTCTCCCTTGATTCAGAAGTCTCACACTCCAGGTGCTTCGACACATCACTGACTGCTGCAGAGCATGGAGCCAGTGTTTACTGCTGGTTCTTGGGTGTTAAACAGCCCTCCACTGCTTTTATTGTACCATTAATTGCCCTTAATGCAGCTGCATTTCTAGTACGCTTGGCTAGGCTCTGAAAATTAAGTAGAGGGTACTTTGTTATAAAATTCACTGTAACGAGCTCTGGTGGGACAGGGTCTGTTAAGTTTGAAATTACCTCGGGCCATTTCTAAAGGACTTCTTAAAATATTTCACATCTATAAAAGTTTGTAACTAGATAAATAGCCGTGGAGGGTGTTATACTAGGCAGAGGGAAATCCACACTTCTCCTCAGTGCATCTTTCATAAAGTATGAATGTTTTGAATATTTGAAAGGGGTGTTTGTTTTCCTCATTTTCCTCTGCTTCCCATATTCACTAAATTCCAGCTTTCAGCCTGTCATGACGTCAACACAGCGCTAGCTGTTTTGCACCGTGGTTTATATATACAGACCTTTTTCTTTTCTGTTTTTTTTATGTTGTTTTTGAATCCAAATCATACACTGAACTAGAATAAATATAGGGCCCCCCTCTGGGTGTACATAAATTGGTTCAAGAAGGGGTCACACCTCCGAGGACAAAAACACTGAAAGGACAGCTGTAACTATTAGCCAATTAGTTTAATGTTACAACTACCAGCCAGGGCCTGAAACGGATTCCTGGTACCTGGCTAATAGATGCTTAAAATGACTTTAATTCCCCCAGTATTCTTGGGCTGTGTGACTGACTGCTGTAATGCTTTGCGGCTAATAAAATTTCAGGCTGACTAATTTACCAGGCACCTTTACCAAAACATCCAAGTAATCCGTACATACTCGTTGGAGACAGATCCAGAACATATTCCCTTAGGACTGATTTGAAAAACCTCACTGAGCTCAGCATCACTGAGCTTTACATGCACTGGCACAAATCAGGTGGAGGATCTTCTATGGTTTTAGTGCAGCAATTTTTCTGAGTTTTGTAGTTAAAGTTTGAGCATGAGGTAATTAGAGCCCTCCAAGCTTGAAATTCTCATGAACCTTATTCCGCCTTTAATAGACTCTATACAAGCTCGTCAAGTTCATGTTTGACGGATACATATGGAGGCGTCGTGAAAAGCCTCTGGTCAAAATGTAGTTTTAAAACATTCAGAATTGGTTTTCTTTTATTTTGAGCTCTTACGTATGTAAACAGGGAAGATTGCCACGTGTTATTACCAACGGTCAGCCGACAGTCTCTTGTGCCCTTTGGAAATATTCACTGGTCAGTAGTCAAATACACGCAGCCGTTCAGAACCACACCTGCTCTCCAGATGGGTCTGACAACAAACATGACATGACCAATCAGGACTGAAGAATAGAGGGGGGGCAGAATGCTGAGAGTCTTTTGGGTTTCTTCTACTGTTTATCCCTCCTGGCAAAAAAAATGGAAGACAACCTTTCTGCTGCTACCATTGTTGTAGTGGGCAGCGCTTGACTATATACACCTCTGCATCAGACAGTCATAATTTAATCAAGCTTCCCAATACGTATCATGCATATAGTTTTTAGCAGTTGAAAATGCAAGTGTAGATTTAAAAATATGAATATTGACACATACACACCTGCTTATACATGTGCGTGCACACGAGCATTCATATGTACACAACCCAGGGCAACCACACCACGGTGCCTTTCTCCCTTGATTCTCAGAATAGATTGTTATGCTAAAACCCACAATACAGAATCAAAGCTCAGATACAGCCCTAAGGATTTTTATATATGCCAAAATATTTTCTCTCCAATAACCATTTTTATTACTCCTATTTGTGAACAAGGCAACGATATCGATTGACTTTACAAAATCTGTGGGGGGTTTTGCTTTTGTTTGGTCTTCTTAATTTGCACATGAAACCTAAAATACACATCTTTGAAGAAGAAGGGAGCTAACATCATTGAAGAAGGAGAAGGGTGTTCATTTGGTGGACACCTAGTATGTGTCAAATACCGTGGTAGGCACTTTGCATACATTATCTCATTTAATCCGTAAACAACCTGCTGAAGTGGGTGGTGATATGTGTTCATATTTCTGGTAACCACATTTGTCTGAGATTTTTCTAACTGTGGCTCAAGGTCACACACCACCTAGGATATAACAGAAAAGTCCTATTTATAGAATGTTACCGTAGTGACTTTCTTTAATCCTCCTGATCAGAGGCATTTTGCCAGCACCCATTTATATTTTGCTGCAGAGAGATTCTTAAAAATCCAGATTGCATTCAAATTGATATATTCCTTACTGCTTGTTAGGTATGTGCTACAAAATTGTCACAAACATTTGTATTTAGCCCTCGCGTGACTCTTTGGGCAAGGGGTTATTAACTCACTCTATAGATGAGGAAACCAAGACTGGAATGTCAAGTGTCTTGTTCACCAGCTGGCAGAGCTGAGACTGGAAATCAAGGCTTCTGTCTCCAAGAATTACGCTCTTCATACTAAACTATAGCTGCCTCCCCACCTTTAAAAGCACTCCTAAACACTTAGATGGAAAAACGTTGAGTACTACAAAGGACAGAGCTAGACCTCGGTGGAGATACTAACGGAAAGAATTTCTCTGTAAACAAGTGAAGTCATCACCTTCTGAAGGCACCATGTAGAGTTCATTACTCTTACTCTCAACTATGGTTTAAATTATGAAGAAAAAGGAGGTGGCAGCAGTGCTGCAAATGAATAAAAGTGAAATCAACCCGAGAAAATAAAGGTGCCCACAAAGCCCTGATCAGATTCCAAAAGGCCCAGGGTGAACTGTCTTTGAAGGAAGCAAAAGAGAGAAAAGCTAAGTGGAGCAAGTTGAAGGAGCCAAAAAGAGCATTTAGTATTTTCTTCTGAGTACTGAGGATGTAGTTTGTTTAAATGATATTTTTGAAATTCTAGAAAAAATTGTCTTTCTCTCTTGCCACATAGAAAATTCAACCTTATTGAAGGTGAGGCAACTGCTTCTGTAAGACATGTTTCTTGGGAAACTGGGCTTTTTGTTCTGTCCTACACATAGCAGTTCTTGGCTTCTTTCTTCATTGGCTTAATCAAAATTCATTAAATAATGCAGGAGGAATATGAAGTTCTTCTTTCCTTTTTCAATTGCTTGTTCCAACAAATATAAGGCATTTTTGTTTTCTCCAACTACTTGATATTCCTTTAGTTCACATCTGAGTATATTAATGATCTGTTGTAATACTTGCCTATGGGTATTTGACAGATCTTGGCTGCAAGGAAGACGTACTTATTGCTTTTGTGATCCAAGAGTTGCAGGGACTCCAAAAGCAATTCCAGGTATCTCCTCTATTTGTGACATTTTCAAAGCTTTTGTTTTGGCAGAAAGGACAGAGAGATTGGGGGCCCACGGGACCAGGAGAGAGCATTACCACTGATGCATGAAGTGAGGGACAATATTGGAGCATGAGGTGGGGGAAAGCCTTAAATAGCTTCATACAGAAAAGGGGTCTTGTACTTTTTATAGCCTGTTTGTAAACCCATCTATATGGAGTTTTCTTTTTCATGTAGTTGTCAGGAAAGTCACTCCAGCAGTAGAGACCTGGATCTTGGTCAAGAATGATTTCCCCATTTACACAGTGGAGAAAACTAAGGAGGAGTGAGACTGCTCTGAAATAACGAGCCTATAGGACCAGCAGAATGAAGACTCTTCACAGTAGAATATAAAGGATGGAGGTTTCAGGAGGACATGATGGCTTGATTTTAGATGTGTTTAGGCAGGTTTCCCTGTAGAAATACTTTTCTGAACTTGGATTGTAGATCATTATGTTGTTTGATCATCATCTAGGAGAACTGGTTCTAAAGTTGAAGTCTTCATTGGCTGGATGGGCCACCACACCACGGAGCATCATTTTTGTAGATTCAGATTATAATAAAATACTGAATTAAAATATATGTTACATATTGCTCAGCTTTACCTAAACTCTGGACAGTTGTGTACCTTCTTTTGAGGGTTTTCCACCTTTCTGTGTCTCATGGCTGTTGCTTGCTTCTTTCTCTCAGGGTATAAACATCCTTAAGTCACTTAAGAGAAAACATCTCTTCACCCTGGGCATTTCCAGCTTCTCTCCCTTGCCAAGCTTTCTTCCCTTATTCGCCTTCCTTTCACTTTCAAATTTCTAGAAAAGGAATTTATATAACTCGTGGTTTTCACCTCTCATTACTCCTCACTTGACAGCAGTGTCCCCACCCAAGGTCTTCAGTGCTCTCCCCTTGACATTTGACGTAGTTGATGAGTCTCTCCTTCCAGTGTTCTGCTCTTCCTCTTTGTGGAACACCACTGCTTCTTTATCTACCTGCTGCCCCTCTGGGTGTTCATTCTCAGGTTCTTTGCTGGCTCCCCTTCCTTTCTGTAAATGCAGATGTTCCCCAGGCCGAGCCCCGCCCTCCCCTGGCTTCTATGCCCATCTGTATGACTTGCAGCCAAGTCTTCATCTTTGCCCGAATCTCAACCCAAAACCTCAAGTCTACTGGACATCTCATCTCAATGGGCCTGGCCTAAAGACACCTCCAGTTCAGGGTCGCATGTTCTAGTATTGTCCTAGTATAGGTAGTGATTGAAGCACCTATACTGTTTGCTAACCTAAACAACTTGAGTTCATGCTTGACTCTTCTTTTTCCCTTAATAGTCAGTCACAAAACTCTCTCAATCCTACCTCCGAAATACCTTTAGAAGCAAACTCCTCTCTAGTCTTTCTAACTTATTTACTAGGATTAACTCATTATCATTTCTTGTCTAGACTATGCGATAGCCAGGTATTCATCTTTCCTCCAACACACACTTGTGCTCAAGTCCTTCCCCTACTCAGACTCTTCAAGTGGATCCCAATCTCTGTGTGTCAACTACAAACTCCTCTGCAGTGCTCGTGAGGCCAGTTGTGACTTTTTTTTGCCTATAGAGGTCTCGTGAAATTTCTTTCCCCACACGTGTAGGGAACTCACATGTCCTGCTGGCCTTGTGCCATTGTATGTGTTCTTCTCTCTACCTCAACCACTAATCCCTGGCTTGTTTGCCTGGAAAATTTCTACTCATTTCTAGCCCAAACATCCTCTTCTCTTTTACCTCTTTGAATTTCACTGGAGTTAGATGCTTCCTTTCCTGAGACCCTCCAAGTAAACCATTCTTTTACTACACTTTATATTTTCCTCTCCCCAACCTCTAGGTTCCTGAAGGATACTGGCTCCCTGCCCTTTCCTGAACATGGTAAGCTTCTCGCATCTCAGGGTCTTTATACTTTCTCTTTCCTTCACCTGGACAGCACATTACCCCTTCACCTTATTCGTATCTCTACTCAGATAGATTGTTGGAGAGGTCTTCCCTGATTTTCCTGTATTATACAGAAATACCTGTCACTTCTTGCCCCACCCCCCTTTATTTTTCTTCAGGCTGCTTACCGTGTTTAGCTGTATGTGCATTATTACTGCTGTTGTTGTTTTTGACTTCCCCACTGGAATGTCAGCTCTGTGCAGGCATGTGTTTCTGCTTTGTTCACTCTTCTATGACCTCGCACTAGAAGAGTGCCTGGCATTTAGTAGACCATCAGTGAATATTTAGAGGAACAATTGTATTCCATTCAACTAGCATATTACTAGGCACAGAGCAAACACTCAGTAAAGGTTTATTAAAAGAATAAGCGTGGAGTATGCATTTGATCATGATAAAATAAATCCCCATGCCTGAACCTGCTCAACTAAAGAGACCAGTGGCTTCCTGGAAAAGAGAAGGAAGACAGCTGGAAGGCAAATAAAAATGACTGGCGAGTGGCAAAGTCCATTCTCATCAGAATGCTGGTTCAGTTCTTCAGTTCAGATTTTTGGCAAGTGATGCAGATTCTTTTTCAGAAAATGTTGATTGATTGCACAGTTGTACCCACTTCATTTGCAAACCTTCATTATCTCTTTTTCCTCTCCTCCCTCTGTCTGCATTTAGAAGGGGAGGAGCAGTGTATAATTCCACAAAGCAATTTTTGTGAATAAACCAACTAACTGGCTGCTGCTTTCAGACTCAGAGTCCCACACAGAATACAAGCGTCTGCTTTAGTTGTGTGTTCTCTGACTGAGTCTCCTTGCATTCATTCATTTGGGTATTCATTTGATTACTTACTCATTCATTCAAGGAATCATTTGTTCAGTCCCACTAAGTGCCAGGCTGGTCCAGGATGTATGTGGATGCCTGGCTCTTGTCTAAAGCAAGAATTCTTGACATGAGGTCTATGGATGAGTATCGGAGGCTCTCTGGAATTTTTGTAATTGTATGCGCAAAGTTTTGTGTTTGAATATTGCCTTAGGGAGACAGTTTGCTTAAACATGTCTGTTATTCAAAGAAAGAAACATGTTAAGAAGCTCTGACAAAGAGAGGCTTGAGCTAAGCTGTGAATCTCAATAATAGGTCTTCAAATTAGGGGTTTTTTTCTCCTTGATATGTTTCATGGTGGTGATGAGTGTGAAAGTATATGCTTGTGTGTGTTCTTAATTTTAGGTCTGACAATGTTGTCAGCTTGTTTACTAATCTCTAAACTCCAAATAGTGTTCATTTTTCTTATTTAGTTTCTAACTCTGTGTAAATCATAGCCTCTCTAGGTCCCCACGAGGCAGATGGCAATGGTGATGTAGACCTTGATCTGCTAACATAAGCAAGACCTAGTTCCCACTCAGTTAAAATTGATAATTGTGTGGGCTTTTGTTTATATGAAGTCTGAGAAGATGATGGGGTTGTAAGACATGATTTTGGTTTCCAGTGGTGGTGGCTCTGTACATTTACCTAATCAAGTTATGTTGGAAGTGTTCAGCATCTTAAAACGAATGCCTATTACTGCTAGAGTAGGCCACGAGTGAATCTTCAAGAGAAAATTCAGTGGGCGGTTGCTGACACTCAGTGAATTGCTGGCTCTTTGCCCAAGTATGTGTGAAATGTTTGCACTGGTTTGAGGCCCTGATTGCAGTTGGCTCACAGGGTTTGTGGTGACACTGTAGATTTTATATCACGCCACAGGAAAGACAGAAACTAGGGACAACATACAGAGAAACAAAATATTCCTAACACTTTAGGAAATAATTCCTAAATATTCCTAATATTTAGGACAAAATAGCTCTAGTATTTTCATAAAAATTGGAATAAAGATAGTGATTTAGAAAGTCATCTTTGTCTCAGGTTCCGCTTTTCATAACATGGAGGAAAGAGCTGACATGTGCTGAGTGACTCCCATGGGCTAGAACTCTAGAGTGTTCATTTATTCACAAATATTTACTGTGCACCTTCTCTGTTCTGGGCCCTATTCTAACTGGTAGGGTTTCAGCAGTGCACAAAACGATTCCTCCAGCTCAGGAAGGGAACAATGCTAGTGAAGAAGAGAGACAACACGCAAATAAGTTCTAGGAGGAAAATAAAAACAGGGCAGGGGGATGTCACGTGTCCTCACAGCAGCTCTTCTTGACAGAGTGAGACATTGAGGCCCACAGAGCCTAATTTGTCCATGACCACCTGGCTAATAGAGATAAATGGAGGATTTAAAACTCGGTCGGCCTGACTCCAGAACCCAAATCCTTTCCTCTGTGTGCAACCATTTCCCAATAATGTGATTCCTCCCATTGAACTCATGCAAGAAGAAGACAAGGAGTATCTTGGGAAGGAATCGGATGGCCTACAGTCAGGGATCTGAGTCAGGACAGTCCCTTTCAGAACACCAAGGTGAGGAGATTGAGATTGGTTCAAGGTGGCAGAGTAGAAGGGCGTGCGCTCACTCCCTCTTGTGAGAGCACCAGAATCACAACTAACTGCTGAACAGTCATTGACAGGAAGATGCTGGAACTCACCAACAAGGATACCCCACATCCAAAGACAAAGGAGAAGCTGCAATGAGATGGTAGGAGGGGGGCAATCAGAATAAAATCAAATCCCATAACCGCTGGATGGGTGACTCACAAACCGGAGAACAATTCTACCACAGAAGTCCATCCACTGGAGTGAAGGTTCTGAGCCCCACACTAGGCTTCCCAAGCTGGCGGTCCAACAGCAGAAGGAGGAATTCCCAGAGAATCAGACTTTGAAGGCTAGCGGGATTTGATTGCAGGACTTTGACAGGACTGGGGGAAACAGAGACTCCACTCTTGGAGGGCACACACAAAGTAGTGTGCACATCAGGACCTTGGGGGAAGGAGCAGTGACCCCATAGGAAACTACCATTGGGGGGGTCTCCTGCAGAGGCAGGGTGTGGCTCTGGCTCACTGTGGGGACTGGGACACTGGCAGCGGAAGTTCTGAGAAGTGCTCCTTGGTGTGAGCCCTCCCGGAGCCTGCCATTAGCCCCACCAAAGAGCCTGTAGCCTCTAGTGCTTGGTCACCTCAGGCCAGACAACCAAACAGGGAGGGAACTCAGCCCCACCCATCAGCAGACAAGTGGATTAAAGTTTTACTGAGCTCTGCCCACCAGAGCAACACCCAGCTCTACCCACCACCAGTCCCTCCCATCAGAAAGCTTGCACAAGTCTCTTAGATAGGCTCATCCACCAGAGGACAGACAGCAGAAGCAAGAAGAACTACAGTTCTACAGGCTGTGTAACGAAAACCACGTTCACAGAAAGATAGACAAAATGAAAAGGCAGAGGACTATGTACCAGATGAAGGAACAAGATAAAACCCCAGAAAAACAACTAAGTGAAGTGGAGATAGGCAACCTTCCAGAAAAAGAATTCAGAATAATGATAGTGAAGATGATCCAAGACCTCAGAAAAAGAATGGAGGCAAAGGTCGAGAAGATGCAAAAAATGTTTAACAAAAACCTAGAAGAAATAAGAACAAACACCTAGAAGAATTAAAGAACAAACAGAGATGAACAATACAATAACTGAAATGAAAACTACACTAGAAGGAATCAATAGCAGAATAACTGAGGCAGAAGAACGGATAAGTACCTGGAAGACAGAATGGTGGAATTCACGGCTGTGTAACAGGATAAAGAATAAAGAATGAAAATAAATGACGACAGCCTAAGAGACCTCTGGGACAACATGAAACGCACCAACATTCGCATTATAGGGGTCCCAGAAGGAGAAGAGAGAGAGAGAGGACCCGAGAAAATATTTGAAGAGATTATAGTCGAAAACCTCCCTAACACGGGAAAGGAAATAGCCACACAAGTCCAGGAGCACAGAGAGTCCCAGGCAAGAAAAACCCAAGGAGAAACATGCCAAGACACATAGTAATCAAACTGACAAAAATTAAAGACAAAGAAAAATTATTAAAAGCAACAAGGAAAAACTGACAAATAACATACAGAGGAACTCCCATAAGGTCAACAGCTGAATTCTCAGCATAAACTCTACAAGCCAGAAGAGAGTGGCACATTATATTTAAAGTGATGAAAGGAAAGAACCCACAACCAAGGTTACTGTACCCGGTCAGGATCTCATTTGGATTTGACGGAGGAATGAGAACCTTTACAGACAAGCAAAAGCTAAAAGAATTCAGCACCACCAAACCAGCTCTACAACAAATGCTGAAGGAACTCCTCTAGGCGGGAAACACAAGAGAAGAAAAGGACCTACAAAAACAAACCCAAAACAATTAAGAAAATGGTCATAGGAACATACATATTGATAATTACCTTAAATGTGAATGGATTAAACACTCGCTTTAAAAGACACAGGCTCACTGAATGGATACAAAAGCAAGACCCATATGTATGCCATCTACAAGAGACCCACTTCAGACCTAGCGACACATACAGACTGGAAGTGAGGGGATAGAAAAAGATATTCCATGCAAATGGAAATGAAAAGAAAGCTGGAGTAGCAATACCCGTATCAGATAAAATAGACTTTAAAATAAAGAATGTTACAAGAGACAAGGAAGGACACTACATAATGATCAAGGGATCAATCCAAGAAGAAGATACAACAATTAAATATGCACCCAACGTAGGAGCACCTCAATACATAAGGCAACTGCTAACACCTATAAAAGAGGAAATCGAGACTAACACAATAATAGTGGGGGACTTTAACACCTCACTTACACCAATGGACAGATCATCCAGACAGAAAATTAATAAGGAAACACAAGCTGTAAATGACATAATAGACCAGATAGATTTAATTGATATTTATAGGACATTCCATCTGAAAACAATAGATTACACTTTCTTCTCAAGTGCACACAGAATATTCTCCATTATAGATCACATCTTGGGTCACAAATTAAGCCTCAGTAAATTTAAGAAAATTGAAATCGTATCAAGCATCTTTTCCAACCACAACACTATGAGATTAGAAATAAATTACAGGGGAAAAAACGTAAAAAGCACAAACACATGGAGGCTTAACAATACGTTACTAAATAACCAAGAGATCACCGAAGAAATCAGAGAGGAAATCAAAAAATAACTAGAAACAAATGACAACAAAAACATGACAATCCAAAATCTATGGGATGCAGCAAAAGCAATTCTAAGAGGGAAGTTTATAGCAATACAATCCTAACTCAAGAAACAAGAAAAATCTCAAGTAAACAATCTAACCTTACACCTAAAGGAGCTAGAGAAAGAAGAAGAAACAAAACGCAGCGTTAGTAGAGGGAAAGAAATCATAAAGCTCAGAGCAGAAATAAATGAAATAGAA